>NW_027397074.1:48514994-48583412 GCF_003265705.2 Callorhinus ursinus | reverse complement strand
CAAGTCTACGGCTTTGTCTCACTAATCCCTACTCTGCTCTGAATGCAGAGTTTGGTGCCCATTTCCTCCTGTCCATCCCCCAGTGAAAATGACCAAGCCTCAGATCAGGTTTTCTCACCCTACAGAATATATTGAGGCAAGCTGCACTTATCCCCCTCTAAGCAGAGGGGGATGTGACTGCACTGAAGAACTCAACAGCTACCTCAAAAAGAGAATCCAGATCTTCCCAAAGAAGAAGCAGATGGAGGGAGACCAGCTTTTCTCCCTCACTCTTTAAAACGAGTGATTTTCAACCAGGTGTGATTTTGTTCTCCAGGAGACATGTGGCAACGTCTGCAGCTATTTTTGGTTATCATAACCGAGGGGGGTAAGTCCTACTGGCACCTAATGGGCTGTGGCCAGGGATAATGCTAAACATCCTACAATGCACAGGAACAGGCATTCCCAATGCCCCCACCACAAAGAACTACCCAGTCCAGAACTATTGGTCAATAGTGCCAAGGCTGAGAAACCTGCCCTAGAGCGATGAGCTTTTTCCTTGATTCCATGTTAGGAGGGAGAGGAAGAGAGACTGTAAAGAGAATCAGGGCTGTTCTTGGTGGATCCCAGCCATGATTCAGCAGAAGGAATACCCTTAGAACATCCAGGGCAATACTTACAACACAGGAACACCTGGTACATTTGTTTCCTTCTGGCCGAAATTCTTCCCCTTCTTGGTACTGCACACCCTCAAACACACAGCCTGGAAAGTAAGGAAAAGTTTAGAATTAGGGCAGTAGCCTTTGCTCAGCTTGACACTATGCTTCTATCCACTGCTCATCCATCTTGTTTATCCACCTCCCACTCCATTTCTACCTAGCAGACTATCCTCTTTAATCAAAGGACAAGATTGATTCATAGTTAAAAAACAAAAAGAAAGAAAAAAAGAAGTACCAAAGATTGACAAGTGTCCAGAAACCTGAAGATGCTAGAAAGCAAAGATGGTGAAAGCCAGGTCAGCCCAGTGGGGAACACTGCACAATGGTGAGCCCTATGAGTCTAAGGAGCTCATCATGACCACCCTGACCACAGCCAGGGAAACGAAACCCAGAGGGGCTGGAAGAGGCAAACAGAAGAAGGCCAAGAGAAGTCAAGTGACCGAGCAGAAAACATGAAGAGCTGTCACTTGGTGAATATTCAGGAATTGTCCAGCCTCTACCAGGCTCTTTGTACCCCCGATCTCACTCCATCTTCACAGTGAGCCCACAAAGTGGGGACTCTTGTCCCTGTCTCCATAGATGAGGGAAATGTGGCTCAGAGAGAGGAAGTGACTCACCCAGTCGGCAAGTGCCAGAGCTGGAACTCAAACTCAGCTCTGATCTGCCAGCTGAACCACACAGAGGGTCAGGCACCATGGCAGGAAGGGGGAAAGGCAGGGCAAGAGATGTCACACAGTTTTTCAGACCTATCCTATGTGCTATTAAAGAGGTTTAGCCACCAAGTTTGTCTAAAAATAAGACGAAAAGCCCAGGAAGTGTCTCCAATTCAGAAAGACGCTCAGGACACTGCTGTATTCTTAAGGAATCCCACAAATACCTGAAACACAGGCTGGCCAGTCACCCCGTGTCAAACAGGCTATGAAAGGACTGTCAGCTAATGGCAAAGCCACTTTCCTCGGGACCATCCTCATAAGGTGTTTGCCAGAATAGCTGAGGTCACTTTCCACACAGTAGACAGTGTTGGAGCCAGCACAGTGGTGCCAAAAATCAGCAAAAGGAGCCCTTGTGAGAGACTGACACATGCCCCTGAGAGTAAGTATTTAAGTCCTGCCAATTGAAGTCATCAACAGAACCCACCAAACTCTTGAAGCTCGTGGTACCTGGTAAGGGGAAACAAGGATTACCCATAACCAACTAGTCTGGCTGCTGGACCCATTCATTTTAAATCTAGATATGGAGCCCTTTGTCCAACGGAAAGACATGGAAACAAATGCTACTGAGTCTGAAGTTGAATCACTGAGTGCAACTGTGATTTTAAAGTCTACCTGATACCCACAGCCAGAGTTAGCAACCAACCGCCTCTTTGCTGTTCCCACTGACACTTAAGTAAGCTTGGGTCCCTCCAGAGGCTATATCCCAGCCTTGTTAATAATGGCAGGTGCCCAGATGTCTCTTTCCAAAGCATACTTCCAACAAAATGTCTTCGATTCTTTCATATACGTTTGCACACTGGTTTTGTCATCCAGTTTGCCAGACATATTAACCACAACAATCTACATCTGACAACTTAAATAAGGGAATTTTAAACAAGAATTCTTCATAAACTGTTCCCATCACAACCCACCACCCTTGCGTAAAGTCAGACGAAAGGAAAAAGCAGACCAGCAAGAATGCCCTGAAATCTGTTTCAGGAAGAAAGTGACCACAGACTGTACATGTTTGTCATTATGCAGAATACCATTCTATGATCAATGACAGATGCCAGTCCTTCTGAATTACCAAGGAGAATACCCTGTGGCTTCCCTCAACTGTCCCTACATAGACTTGGCTGAGTCCTCCCTCCCAAGACAAAGGACAATACATTCTGGGTGTGGCCTCTTCTGAGTCTTCTGATTTGCACCCAAAGGTTGGCCTCTGAAATCAAAGAGAGGGAGCAGAGTTGATTCTTGACCCCATAACTAAAGGCACAGAGACTACGCAGGTGCCAGGGGGCTACCATGTGGCACTGACATGCTAACTTTTAAAGATCTATCTCCCAGGGCATCTGGACCCAAGCAGAACAATTGTTATGGCATGTGTTTGGGGCAGGGGGAGGAGTAGGTAGTGCAGTATGGTGGCCAAGAAAGAGAAGGGGCCAGAGCCTGACCCCACCTCATGGGCCTTGGGAAGGTACTTATTCTCACTGGGTCTAATTTCTTCCTGTGTGAACTGTGGACAGTGCCTCATTCCTCCCTGGATGGTTGTGAGGACCGAGTGCTGCAGTAGGTGTGATCATAGAGTTCAGCCTTTCCTTCCTGGAAACTCAACCAAAAGCCAAATGAAAGAAGCAATTGCTCAAATATGACAACTTCAACTGCTGAAATAAATTCACTCAGCTATTTGTATACCCACATTTCCAAAGGCAGCCTAAAAACATGATGATCTCATAAGTAAGGAAGAATGTTGCATACGCTGAGTTGATTCTGTACCAATAAAGCAACAGTCTCTTCAACGCAACTGAATTCATATTTAAGAGTTACAATGATTTTTAAATCTATATGGCATATAAAATTTGCTCTGTTATCCATCTCAAGCTTGCCGGTGTATAGGAATTATGTGGGAGGCCTGGATTCTGCCCTCAGAGATTCTGATGGAACTTGTCTAAAATGCAGCCAGGGCATCCAGCTTTATTTTTTTTTTAAAGCTTCTCAGGTGATTAAAGTGCAGCCTAGAGAACTACTGATCTAACTTCATAAGGACCCTTTAGGCATTTAAGAGTATGGTTACATAATACAAAGCACTTAATGCATTCAGAGGCAAAAGGCACTCAAACAAACTCTGTTTGATAGATACAAAATAATTGGATTATGGAAAGAATTCTTTTACTTTCAACCAGTTCTTGGCCTTCTCGTAAGCTCATCTAAGAACACAAGCTTCACAGAAATCCCAGTGTGGAAAGGAAGTTTGGCTCAATCAAGACCGTCCAGGGAACTCAGGAAGGTTAGAGGTAGTGGAGAGCAACTGTCCTCACTGTCATTTAAAGATGAGAAAAAACTGGACTCTCTGGACGGGACTCAGGTCCAGACGTGTCTCAGACTGTATGGGGTAGGGGAGGGCAAGTAGCTACCTGCAAAGGGAGCAGGGCTCATCTTTGCAGAGCATCCCAGCATGGTACCTGAGCCATTCCCCAGGAAGTTTTGCAGAACAGAAGGCCCTTTGGAGATTAATCTCAAAAGCAATGAGTACTAGTTGTGAGTATTGCCTCCAGTGAGGAAAAGCACTCAGAGTAAAACCAAAACTCAGAACATCTGTCTGAGAGCATGGGCCAGGGGCTTAAAGGATCAGAAAAAAAAAATCTCTCACCTCAAAATCCCTGGGCTCGTATGTAAGGGCAAGAAAAGATGCAGGAGGCCTTTGTAATCCTGTTCCGAAAAGTAAGAGGAAACACTCTAGCCACTGGAAAGGAAAGATCCCTTTGCTGTCAGCTAGGCAGTGGGGCCCTCTTAAAAGACAGTGGGTCCAACTTGTTGCACCACACCGAAAACTGAGACCAGCAAAACCCTAAGTTAAATTCACTTAGGGACACAGCTCTCAGTTTTCAGAAAACATCTGGTCACCTCATCACCAAGGCAAGTTCTAGCCAAGATACTGCAATATGAAGCAGCAAAAAGACATTTCTGGAAGCAAGAGAAAGCCACAGCCTCTCCTTCCAAAGTAAGCATTACCTGTGGCCCTGTGGAGTGGAAAGCAGGCCTCCGGAGCCTGAAGCATCCGCATGCCAAGACCTACAGCACATTGCATTCATCCTGGGCACACCGGAGAGTCCAACTGGACATTTCTATGCAAAGGAGTTTGCTCTCTAAACCCATGATGTACAAAGACACAAAGGGAGACAAGCTCCAGTCCGGAGGGGGAGAATCCTGCATTCTTGAAAGAGCACACAGAGATTTCACAGTCATGTGCTGTAGCAGGGAGCCTGGCAGGCTTCCCTTCCTGCGAATGTTACCTGGACAGGTGGGGCAGCACGTTCCCAGATGCTTGGAAGGATTTTTGCAATGAACAACACATCGCAGCTCAGACTCTGTGACAACACCTTCCTGAAAAACAGAATGCCACAAACATGTCAGCCCGGAAGTCCCACTGAGGAGTGACTCACTTTGGGAAAGAAACCAAAGGACTAGGGGAAGAGTCCGGACACCAAAAGTGCAAAGGAGGGTGGGCATCAGGTCCAGAGGACATGGCACCAGTGAGGTCCCATCTCCCCAGCTCACGGCCTGGATGCTTTCAAACTCGGAGCACAAATCCTGTCTTGACCCTGACCTCAGTCTTTCTCTTTGGCCCAAAGTTCTTTCTTTTAAATCTAGTATTTAAGACCTTCTTGCTGTCCGTCAGTAGCTGACAGAGTCTGGCTGTTCATTCACAATTGTTTTAAGTTGTCAACGCTGACTATATTTTCTATAATTGTTATTACACTTTAAGCCATTAATGATGAAGCACAGAGTACATGTGTAACACCCCAGACTAGCATCTGGAGACCTAATTCACTTACCACCCTTCTAGAAATATCTAGACTAGCTCTGCAATCGTAGAAATTTCACTCTGCCTCACATAGAGAGCCTGGTTCTCAAGCATCAAATGATGAGATTAGATAAAACTACTTTAAAGTTCATACCATATATGGAAAAATAGAGCCTTTAGATCTTAATAATGAAATCAAGTGATTCATTTCCAAACTGATCTTGGGATTCTAGTATTTTAATGTCAGTTGAAACATTTTTTTGATTAATTTTCAGAGTTGACCTTTGAAGAATTTTCTCCATATTCTCTACCCATTTTATAAATGGATTTGTGTGTTTGTTTAATTTTGTTTTGCAGGGAGGGCTAGCACAGGCTGAAAAAAATGTTAACAATGTGACAACTAGATAATTTTCTTCATCCTGTCTGCTACCATATTATCTCAGGCCAACAAGGAAAGTTATATCCTAGATGTCTTCATATTTGTGAGGCCTGAGGATTCCACTCCCAGAGGAACTTATTGTGGTCTATATCACATTTGGGAAAGAAAAGAGCAACTGTCAAAATATCACAATCTACAACATCAAAAAAGGAGCTGTGCTTTAGTTACATAACTGAAGCAATGCAAAAAGCTATGGCCCCAGATCAATTTCCCTTTCTTATCTGCAATCCAGATGGAGGATTCAGAATTGTTCCCAGCATGAATTTCCTGTTTGTGATCTTCAGATTTTTCTCTTTTGTAAGAAAGTAAAAGTGGAAAATAAAGGTAAATTTTTCACCATTGAAACTCTTTTGGTAGGAGGATTTAAGAAAGCAGCTAGTTTTACAGGGGAGGGGGATGGGGGGATGGGTTAGCCGGGTGATGGGTATTAAGGAGGGCACATATTGAATGGAGCACTGGGTGTTCTATGCAAACAATGAATCATGGAACACTACATCAAAAAATAATGATGTAATGTATGATGACTAACATAAAAAAAAGAAAGAAAAGAAGAAAGAAATATCAAAAAAAAAAAAAAAGAAAGAAGGAAGGTAGAATTCAACTCAAATGGAAATAAACCAGGTCGTTTGACTAGCTGTTACCTGTCTGGTACCTAATCCTGCCCAGGCCATGCAGCCTCTACCAGGAACTGTCTTTGGTGATGCTTACCATCACCCTAGGAGATGGTACCATCCTGGCCGCACAGGAGATGACACTGAGAGGTCCAGAGAGGAGAAGAAACAAGCTATGTGAGTGGCAGAGCCTGTATTTTGTACTCACTCGCCCCACTCTCTCCTCTGTTACTGCTCTTGTGCCCTGAGAAGGGAAGGGCTTAAAGAGTTTGCAATTGTGCCATTCTGCAGAGGAGGGTCTTAAAGGAAGCCTTCCCTGATAGGTACCAGTAAATGGCTATTTCCCACATTCACAGATGAGCTCTCATTCCCTAAAGAAGGAAGAAAATAAGCAGGAGTGGGAAGGTGCCAGAGGAGTAGAGAAACAGCTTTTATAACTACCTTAGAAGTTGGCTTTTATGACCATTGAATGAAATGATATTTCTAAACTAGCTAGCAGGGCTTAGGCAACATTTTTAAAAAGGAGGAGGAAAAAAAAGGCAAAGTTCATCTTTGGTAGGTAGAATCGCCTCTCTGGGCTCTACTCTCAGTTCAGCACTTCCTGACTCCTAGGGCTGTTGGTCGTTGGGATGGCTTCCAATAATAATGGGATATTCCTGCATCATTCTCTGTGGGCTTGATGAGTGGCTGGTGGACAAAGATGATAGGCAATAGGAGTTTCAGTGTCAACACTTGAAAATGGCTTCATGTGTTACTGAGTCAACAAAATATTTCCTCCCAGATAATAGTTTTCATTTAATTCAAACAAAGTCTTCATCTGAAAGTAGCAACATTCACCATGCCATTTGAGGTCCATACAATTTGAGGATCTTCAAGATCTCTGGCCGTTGCATAAAAATGTTATACTACACTCCAAAAGGCAACTCCAACAAGGCTGTCTTGCTTAAAAGACAGTTTAACCAGGGCTTCCAGAGTGCCCCTATCAGAGTGGAAATTTCATTGGTCAAGAAGCAGGGTGTGAGTGGGGTGGTGCAAATTTTAGAATGAATGTGGACTTTTGATATTATTAAAACTCACTGTTCTCATCTCTTTGTTCCATGAAGCTGGTTGAATCTATAACCCAGAACAAAAATTCAACAAATATTTATCGATTCACTTAATCTATTATTTACATCTGTTCTACCTACTGCTTATTTTCACAAATAATTTGGATTTACTACACAAATGAACTGAACATTTAGCCAAATAAATAACTGACGATCTTTCGAGTGAGTATGCCCACTGTGAGTATATAACAGCATGGCTGCTTATTAATCAGATTTTAGTAAACTAAATGTCAGCGTATTTTAGATAAGATCCAAAAGAAATATGCATTATCACACTAATCTTTCTTTCCCCTTTATTTTTTTTAAAGATTGTATTTATTTATTTGAGAGACAGAGACAGAACATGAGCAGGGGGGGAGGAGGCAGAGGGAGAGGGAGCAGACTCCCCGCTGAGCAGAGAGCCCGATTCGGGGCTCCATCCCAGGACCCAGAGATCATGACCTGAGCCAAAGGCAGACACTTAACCATCTGAGCCACCCAGGCGCCCCTTTCTTTCCCCTTTAAATGCAAGAGCATATCCTGGAACAGTAAAATGGGGCTAAGAGTAAAATGATTTAACAGCATTTTCTCTATAGAGAATTTTTAAATTATGTCAAGATTAGATGAGCATTTTTTTAACTGAGTATTTCCTTAGAGATAAGAAAAGGAGTTTGAACATTGAGATTCCTCATTTCTCCTTATCTTGCTCTATTGAAGACCTGTAACAACTAGAGTCACGCAGAATCAGAACACTTCGCAGGGTGCAGCAAGCACCAACCACAGTGGGCTCCTTAGGAACTGAACTGGTGGTTCTCACATTTGTCAGGTTGAAATCATTGAGTTTACAGTGCACTAATTGCTTTGATTTAATAAGCTTACAGAATGGTTCCAGTTCAAAATGTTTTTAAATCAAAGAAGGAAAACATATATCCTCTAACAATACCTCTTTCTGCTAACAGGAATTCAGGTTTTGCTCAAAGTTGACTCACAGGAAGACATGAATTTTCCCCAAGGACATATACATCTTCCCAGAGATTTTCCAGGCACAATTTAACAATGGTGAACAATTCCATTGCATGTTTCTGGAAGTGAGTGCTATATAGTATCTATCCTGTACCTGTCTTGTTATGGTGAATGTCACAATAAATATGTATAAGGATACAGTGATACAAGTATGCATTTGGGGACTTTTTTATTTGTTTTTGGTTTTATTTTCAGTTTGTTTTTGGTTTTGTGCTCTGCTGTCTAAGAGATGTTTCTGGGGAAGACTTTACCGATTCGTTTTCCATGGAGAGGAAAATAGACTTTACCTGGCACTGACGTAGAGCACAGGGTTGTGCAGGACTCTGCCATCTGAAGGAGCTGTTATAGGTATTTCCTTCATAGGTGCAACCTAAACAGGAAACACAGAAGCAGGAAAAAAGACCAAGAATGAACGTGTACTTCCTTCATCTTTGGAGCAAAAAAAGTTAGGTATTCTAGGCCAGGACTAGTGATAGTGGGAACAATCATGTTCCGTGGCTATTTTCTCCAAAACACAACTATGCCTTCTAAATATCCACTTGGTTTTCACTTACATTAATTCTTTGACTACTGATAAGATTAACCTCCCAGACTGTGTTTTCAAATGGAAAAGCATGGATTGATGAGCTCTCCTGGCCAAAATGCATGCATGACCTCACAACTTTATTTATGCCTAGTGAAGTAGGAGGAGAACCAGGGCTAAAATCACCACTGTGCGAGGAGATTTTTCATAAGACTTAAATGAACAGAAAACTGTGAAGGTTAAGAGGGAAGTTTAAAACATGATAGGAAATAAAAGCAGAAAATTAAAAATAGGAAATGATTGCAAAATTCTATACCCACTTAAGACCCTTGACAAGCTACTGTCCTCACCAGATGAAACCTTCCAAGTCTTGCTTCCCAGTTTGAGAGCTATGATTTCACATTTCACTTTGATTTTACTTTTACATAGTGAACTGGATTAAGAAAATCTGAAACTATAAATGTATGGATTATCACAAATTAATTTACTAGCCAAAACAGAAGTCATGCTCATTCATTGGCAAAAACCGAAGTAAGTCAAAGGCCAGAGATCCTCATAAAAAGGAAACAAGCTAGTTATCTTAAGTCCCTGTAGAAAGAGCCAAAGAAATAATGGTGCCAGGATCACAGCCTAGATCTTTATTTAGCTCATCCAAATATCACCCTCCATCCCGTGTGTTACACTTTCAGGGAAGATGCACCTGCCTATGCCACTTGCCACTGCATATGAGATTATTAGGAGTCCACCAGGCGAGGGGATTTACAAGTCACAGTCTGATTGCTTAGCCCAAGGAGTACAGAAGCTGGAACACACACATAGAATAATGCACAAATAAAAGGACCTGGCTCTCTGTACCAATGAATGATTTCTGGCAAGCCAATCAACCTCAATCCACATCAGTTTTTCTTGTCCCAGATACAGACCAAAGACTCGCCCCCTTCCCTGAACTCTTTTCGGTATTGCTGTGGTAAGAAAATAAAATAAAATAAAATACCCTCTCAATACACACAAATAGAATACTAAAGGACTGAAGAAAATTTCAAGAGACATTTTCATAAACTTGGAACCATGATCTGAATTCCCAGAGAATTATGAATGATTGGAAAGAGTGCAGTAACACTCTTCTCTCTAGTTGAACTACTACAAATCAAATTACTAAAGTACACAGCTGATTGGAAACATATTAGGGAAATGCTTTCACTATATATTTTTTAATTTCCTTTGCATGAAGTGTTACAGTGATAAAATGTTCAACCACAGGAACCCCTAGCACACTACAAATACTTAGGCCAAACCAAGAATGAATACAGTAAATTTTCAACAATGAAAACCAATATAAAACAATTTGGGCTAGCATAAATCTTACTGAACAAACACACTTACAATAGATGTGCCATGTGCATGTCTGATCCACTAACACAGACTCACTTGGATAATAAATAACTTGTTCCGAGAGATGGAGGTGGGGAAATCGGAGGACCAAATCCAATTCATGTTAAGTCCAAGTAAATATGAAATGCCTGCCAAGTCTGCCAGTGGAGTTTCCAAATATGTTCTATATTTTCATCCTCTGGATTAAAAAAAAAAAACTGAAAGAAAGGGTGATTTTCTGCTGCTAATAGAGCAAGCAAAGATCTTGCCTTTTTTTACTTTGGAGGAGGAAGTACACTACAAAACCCATACAGACCAGGCAGAACTGCAGGCCAAGAGACTGTTCCTGTAAAATGCCAGGTCATGTGTGAAGGGTTCCCAGGAGTAGAACAGGCCTCTCTGGATTATTCCACTCAATATGGGATAAAAGGTATTCAAACAAGTGGCCCGTGGTGCAGAGAACTCAGCAATGCTTTCTCCCCAAATAACTGTCAGTCTGAAGGCTGGCTCCTCTACCTTGATTTAACATCTAAAGACCAAGGTCAGACTGTGAAGTGCTCATTGCTTAACTGCCCTTGTTCATCTATCAGTCTACCTCACCTGAGTCTGTGTATCAGATTTTCCCAAATGTTGAATGAGTCTGAACGACAGAATAGACTTAAAAACATCTCTGTTAATCTCTTTAGCAAGTATAATCCACACCTCTTCCATTTTCTACCTACCTCGCCAACATCAGCTAGTACAGAGTCCCTGTATACCAAACATTCTAATAGATGGTATATCTCAGGGATTCTTGGGGTTAAAATAATTTTTAAATGGACATTTTCACTGCTCTTTGGGTTTCTGTTCTAAGATAAACACGTTATTTGATGCAAGACACTAACATGAGCTATGTGAAGACTTACATATACATACAATCCAAGAGAACCTCGTATTTACTCCAGAATTACCTCTTATTTTCTTTGCCACCAACTTTATGCTGCTAATAAAGCAGATAGGCAGTATCTTCCCCCTCTCTTCACTGAAACCCAATATACTGAATATACTAAATATCTTTCTTATTGGCCCAGGGTAGAAAGAGAAGCAAAAAAATATTTCCATCATACCTCAAGGCGGTGCTTCTCAAACTACCTCTAGTGAAAGACCAGTTTGTTTTATTTTTCTTCTTCCAATCCAATGTGGACTGCTATCTTCATAAAGCATAATAAAAATGAATTACTAAAAAAGTTCAATTTAAAAGACTAAGACAAACTATAGGCTCAATTTTTTGTATTATATGTAACAGACATAAAATTACTCTGTCAAATTATAACCATTTCTAATTGTTTACTCTCTCTTTCTGTACTTAACTCAATGTGGACCAGCAATGTAGTCTATAGACCACTGGCGACCTAGAGAGTGCATTTTGGGTGGCACTGCACTGGGGGATGTGGTGCATGGCAGGGGGGACAACCCCAAAAAACAATCAAAACATTTCAATCTTAGAGCTAGAAGCAAACTTACAGATAATATACTTTATCTCCTTCATTTCACAGATGAGAAAATTCTCACAGGAAGATTAAAGTGGCTTGGTCAAAGTTAGAAAGCATTAGGTGTGAAACTAACACTAGAATCCATGTCGTGCATGAAATCCACATGTTCACACCCAGTTCTAGACAGGTGGTATTACTTGGGCACTTTCTACCGCATAACATCCTTTGCATTGAGAACTTAGTGACCCAGATTGAAATTAAATGACAGCATATTCAGGAACTAAATGAAAGAGTGGGTCCATGGGGTAAGCAGAGGAATGGTCAAGCAACCAGTAGGTTTTCCTTTTCCTTTTTTTTTTATTTAAACTTTTTTTTAGATTTATTTATTTATTTATTTGTTTGTTTGAGACAGCGAGAGTGAGAGCGCACAAAGCCGGGGGAGCGGCAGAGGGAGCAGCAGAGGGAGAGGGAAAGGCAGTCTCCCCACTGAGCAGGGAATCTGATGCCGGACTCGATCCCAGGACCCTGGGACCCTGACCTGAGCCGAAGGCATACACTTACCAAATGAGCCACCCAGGTGCCCCTCCTTTTTCTTTAAATATTTTTAAGTAAACTTTTGACAAGGGAATTTATAAATATTCGTTAGTTTTCTTCTGGTGACAAAAAGTTGCTCAGATTCCACAAGCTTCAATAAAACTATCCATACTGCAGCAGGAGGAAGTAGTTATTTTCTGATAAAACTACTACAATATTTATTGAGAACCAACAGTTCTCAGTCCAGGGCAATTTTACCTTCTTCCCATCCCCCACGCTGGAGACTTTTCATAATGCTGGAAGGTATTTTCAGTTGTTACAAGTGGGGGCGATAAGGGTGTTACAAGCATCTTGTGGTAGAGCCAGGGATGCTGCTAAACACTCTGCAGTGCACCACAGAGGATCAACCAACTCAAAATGTCAATTGTGCCAACACTGAGAATCCCTGATCAAAACCATCATACCACCAAATAGCTCTTCTCTACAAAACTAAAATAATACAAAAACAAGCCTAAACTAGCTATATTTCACTTATGCATGTATTTTTTGGCTTTTTATATGTTAAATATTTTCAGGGTGGGATAGAATTTCAGAGCTTTTTTTTTTAAACATACACACTCTTGTAGAGAAGCCTGGCCTAGTCAACTAGTCAACTCAGAAAACACATGGTAATGGTAACAGGAAGTACACAAATAAATTGAATCCACAATTAAGCAATAAAACTCATTTTTCCTATTAGTTGTGACCTTTTTCAGCAGCCACATTATCCCAAGGGAGAAAGAATACCACACATTTTCATCATTCTGTTGTTAAAATAGCTGTTAAAAATCATCAGGACCATAAAAAATGGCATTGGCCTTCTAATAAGCCTTAATTCCACCTGGTCTCACCCTAAAAAGGCTTAACCTTCTCATCTGTCAGGTATCCATTAGCCTAAGAGCAGAGAGCTGGATCTCACCATTTCCAACAACAACCCCCATCCCTCATAGGCACCTCACAACAGAGCCCCAGCCTACCTTTCCGGCCCTTTCCTTTCATTCTTGCAACTCCATTTAGGTCCCTGGATTATCCACCTTCCCCGATCATAACAAACTTGAAGGCTTCTTAAAGCAGGTTCAATGTCTTCAACCTGGGTTATCGGGCTTCTGCCCCCAGCATCCCACTGAAACACCACTCTCTCTGGCTACAGCTGCCTACTACGTACCCAATCCCAAGGATACTCAGTCTTTACCTTACACAAGACTTCTCTGTGGCAGGCTGACATTTCCCTTCTCCTATCCTCCCCTCCCGCAACACACACACCTTCTAGATGTTCTCTTTCATTACCTGTCCATTCTCCATCCTGCCTCCAACTAAGCTGCTGGTTGTTTCCCACCTGAACTACTACAACAGGCTCGCTGATTGTTTCTCTTGGCTGGGATAGGGGCCTTTTTCAAGCATCCTCCTGCGCAGCAACCAGTGTGTGCTCTTTCAAATCTGGGTCTTAATCTCATTCACACGCTTGCACTCTAGCAATGACTAATGGTTCACAGCCCGGCTGAGGTGTAGACTGATACCTATCCCCAACCTTTCTTCTCTACACCAACTGGATCAGGGCATCTGGAAGGAGGAAGTGGGAGAGGATTTAAAACCACTGACCTTTACTATAAAATTCAAACTTCTTAGCATATATATCTCTCAGGCCTGGCCTTGACTCACTTTTTCATTCCCTTATCTGCTATCCCTAAACTCCCCACCCTGCAGACATGCCGCACTTAGAACCCCCCAAATGTGTCCAAAAGATCTCACCCTCTGATTTTGCAAATGTTGTTCCCTTCTTGAAAAACCCAGATCTCATCCATTCATGCCATCTCTATCATCCCCACAACAACATTTAGGTCAGCCAGGCTCTCCTTCTTTGCCTGGCCAACTCCTCCTTCATGACTCAACTCAAGGCCATGGCCTCTGGGGAGCCTTCCTAGAAACTTCCCCAATCAGGGTATGCTCCTGTGCTCTTTCTTCATGTGTATGCAGCCTTTGAAATGTCCCTTTCCAGGTCTCTTACAGTACTTCGTGTGTAGCAGGTACTCAAGAAATGTCCAATTTCACTAGGAATACATAGTAAGTACTAACATGCAGCTATTCCTGTAAACCACAGGAAAGGAATTTTGAAAAGATGACATCCCTGGACCTCCTGTCTCCTCCTCTTGGCAGGTGGACCAGTTCAATTCACTATTCCACTTCCAGAAACAGTAAACCTTTCCTGGAGCAACTCAGATGTCAAAGCCTGTTTCTGTTAACACTGACTAATGCCACCACCCTCCATGGACCAGGCAGGCTAGGGCGGAACATAATGAAGGAAAGTCCTTGAGCATCTAGCACCTACTGAACCTTAGAAGGGAGAAGCATATCAACACTTTCCAGGTCCCCTCTTCCCATGCTGTGCAAGCCTCATGTTAGGTTAATTTTCAGGAGGGTGCCTTTTCTTTCCAAAATCCATTTTGGTCCCCCAAACTTGTTTTGTCTTTTGTTGGGGGGAGGGTGAGCATGCAAACTGTCATACTTACTTAAATTAAAGAGAAGTTGGGGTCTTTGAAGTCAGTTCATGACACATGGCAGAGGGAAGCAGAGCAGATTGCACTGCCATGCTTTGCTACTTCCAGGCCACCTGATCGGGTACCCCCAGCCCTGAGACTTGGCCAATAAGCCCCAAATTACCCCAGTCCAACACAATTTTTTAATGAAGCATTTTTCAAACACTGTTCTCCAGAAACATATGGAAGTATAATCAAGAGGGATAAACATAAAATATGACTAGCCATTCTCAGGCTTATATCGTGTCCTTAGGAGTTCATTTAAAACAGGCTTTTATTACTCTCCAAGGCTGTACCTACCATGAATCCTGCAGGCAATTCTGCTTATTTTTGGCTAATGGGAATTTTATAGTCAAACCATTTCCTCAATCCCCAGAGAAAGAATCAGCCCCATGAACTGAGTTCTTAAAGCGCAGTGTGTGCCCCCCACAACATTCTTTTTCATGGCTTTTTGGTGTTCCAATTAGAAATTAAGTATGTGATTGAAATAAAATAATCAACAATAGAAAAAGAAATAGCAGAAAGCAATTTTACTTAACTTTTGATGGCTTTATGAATAAAATCCCAAATATGCAGAAATATTAGATGAGTACAGGTGATTTGCAAATTCAACTCACTTCACCAGTATAAAGGAACACAAAATCTCCACGTGACTTATGTGGATTTCTGATCTATGTGTTTATTGGAGATTGTAAAGTGAGGAAATTGTGGTTTATAGAGCCAGTCTCATAAGTTCATAAGATTATAATATATACAATATCTGGCATTGATATTAAGGTAATAAAACAGATTCTGTGAGCCACAAATAAATTAGGCTTCTATGCAATAAAATATGCTTTCAAACTTTTAGTGTAATTAATACAATAAAGGAAATATGCAATGCATTAAGGGAGAAAAATGCTTGCAACAACTTTCTTATATGAGCCACATCACCCATCACTCCTGCATTTGATCTGTTCTTACCATAAACTCTTTTTTTATTTAAATTCAATTACCCAACATATACTACATCATTAGTTTCAGATGTAGAGTTCAATAATTCATCAGTTGCGTATTAACACCCAGTGCTCATCACATCATGTGCCCTCCTTAATGCCCATCACCCAGTTACCCCATCCCCCACCCACCTCCCCTCCAGCAACCCTGTTTGTTTCCTATAGTTAAGAGTCTTTCATGGTTTGATTCCCTCTCTGATGACTTCCATTCAGTTTTTCCTCCCTTCCCTTAAGGTCCTCTGCTCTGTTTCTTATATTCCACATATGAGTGAAACCATATGATAATTGTCTTTCTCTGATTGACATATTTCGCTCAGCATAATACCCTCCAGTTCCATCCACATCGATGTAAATGGTAAGTATTCATCCTTTCTGATGGCTGAGTAATATTCCATTGTCTGTATATACCACATCTTTATCCATTCATCTGTCGATGAACATCTTGGCTCTTTCCACAGTTTGGCTATTGTGGACATTGCTGCTATAAACATTGGGGTGCAGGTGCCCCTTCAATTCACTACATCTGTATCTTTGGGGTAAATACCTAGTACTGCAATTATGGAATGGAAGAAGATATTTGCAAACAAGATACCATAAACTCTTCTGAACATGGGAGTGCTTCTCCCTCTTGGCTGAATTGGCACTGCAATGGCTGGCTGGCCCTTCTATCTTCAGCACCTCATTGTTAAACAGCCAACACCTATCACTCCTCAGTAGGCAAAGGAGAAAGAACTGAGTGGATCTCATATGGAGCAAAAATGGAAAATGAATAAAAACCAGAAGAGACTGTCCTGTGAAGTTATCAGACTGGTTTTCTACTGTGGGCAGGCAAAATGTCACTAGAGGTCATTTCCAAAGGTGGGTTCCAAAAAATATTTTCAGAAATATTAATAAAGAATCCTCCAACAAGAGAAAAGGAAAGAACAGAGAAAATAAAAATCACTGCATAATTCTTACAGGTGAGGCACTGTACTTGGGAGTTTTCACATGTAATTTCATTTTATCCTCACAAAAAGAATTCTAGGACAGAAAGTTTTACCCCTAGTTCTTTGAATGAGAAATCAAGAAGAGCTAAATTACTTTGTCCAGGTCATATAGCCATTCTTTTTATCTTGCTCCAAAATCCATGATCCATTCATTATTTGGTTCCTGCCAGGCGCATAGAGGAAGCTTAGAACATGGCAGCTTCAAAATTAAAAATGATATGCCTGGGGAACATGACATGCTGCGTTTTGGTGATACTTTAAAATCATGTTCCAGTGATGTCTAAAAACTAATATTATAAAGTAAAATGCAGGTTTTGTGGCTGAAGAGGCAAGACCTGATTTTGTGGGTCTATGTTGAAACTCTGTTCTGAAAGTCTTTACCTTGGGCTACCAATCATGCCATGCTTTAGGCTTTTTGAAGCAACAAATAATAAGGGATCAAAAAATCAAATTCAAACATCTAAGGTTGGATTCATGCATTTTTCAAAAAGGGAACATGTTTCACAGTTTGGGGCACACAGCAGCAATCTAAGAAAATAAGATTTATTTGAAGACAGCCAAATGCCAACAACCTCATAGGATAAATTATGGTGGCCACAAAGAGCAGTGAATGGAACCCTCAGTTTCCCCACAGTAATTTCAAGGACATCAGTGAAAATCTCTTTGACTAGCACGAAGAAGAAATGAGCTATATACAACACACATATGAAATGCCATCTGTGTGATTAATGAATTGCACTGCACGATTTTTACACTTTGGGAAGCATATTACACAGATGTAACCTTTATGGTTGATTAAATAGGATGTTTAGGGCTTATTGCAGAAAAATTGTCAGAAATATCCTATCACCCCCATTTTTCTTTTACTTTTTATTTTGAAATAATTATAGATTTTCAGGAAGATACAAAAAAATATTTTTCCATGCACCTTTCACCCAGCCTCCCCCAATGTTAACATCTTGCTTAGCTATAATACAATATCAAAATCAGGAATGGACACTGGTGCAGTCCACAGAGCCTATTCAGATTTTACTGACTTTACACGTACTCCTGTGTGTGTGTGTGTGTGTGTGTGTGTGTGTGTGTATCTATGCAGTTTTATCACATGTGCATCTTTGTGTAACCAACAAACATTCAGAACTGTATTATCACAACAAAGCCCTCTCAGGCTATTCATTTATTAGTATACTCATTCCACTTGTAGCCTTCATGCTAAGCCTGGACAACTGCTCATCAGCTATCCGTCTCTATAATTGAGTAACAACTCAAGAATGTTATATAAGTGGAATCATACAGTATGCAGCCTTTTGAGATTGGCTCTTTTCTTTCAGAATAATTGTTTTGACATCCATGCAAGAAGTTTTTGCATTGATCAATAGCTTATTCCTTTTTACTGCAGAATAGTATTCCACAGTACAGATACATCAGTTTGTTTAACCATTCACCCACCAAAGAACATGTGGGGTGCTTCCAGGTTTTGCCTATTATGATTAAAGCTGCTGTGAACATTTCTGTAGAGTTTTGAGGTTCACACTGGTTTTCATTTTACTGGAATTGCCCAAGAGAGCAATTGCTAGGTTATATGGTAAGTGTATATTTAGTTCTATAAACCATTATACTCATGTTCAGAGTAGCTGAATCATTTGCTATTTTTACCAGCAATATGTAAGAGATTTTCTACATCTTCACCAGCATTTGGTTTAATTGTGCTATTTTTTCTTTAGCCACTTTGATAGGTGAGTCGTAATATCTCGCTGTGGTTTTGATTTGCATTTTTCCTAATGGCTAATGATGTGGAGTATCTTTTCATGTGCTTTCTTGCCATCTGTGTATGCAATATGGTGAAACACCTCCTCATATCTCTTTCCCATTTTTTAATTAGATTTTTTTGTTCTCTTTACAAGGCCTTCCCCAAAGCAAAAATATTTACTGAAGTTTAATTTATCAATTTTTCCATTTTGTGGACAGTGCTTTTGGTGTCAAATCTAAAAATCTCTTTGCCCAACCCTAGGTCCTACTGATTTTCTCCTATGTGCTTTTTATACATGTTTTATAGTTCTGTGTTTCACATTGAAGTTCATGATCAATTTTGAATTAATTTCTGTATAACATATGAGGTTTAGATCATGTTCAGTTTTTTGCCTGTGCGTGTCGAATTCTTCCTGCACCAGATGTTGAAAGGGTCAGTCTTCTTCCATTGAATTGCCTTGGCACCTTTGTCAAAAGTCAGTTGTGCATTTTGTATGACTCTATTTCTGGGCTTTCCATGCTGTTCCATTGATGTATACGTCTATCCCTCTGCCGATACCACATCGTCTTTATTACTGCAGCTATATTATAAGTCTTGAAAATGGGTAGACTGATTTCCCCCTTTACTCTTGTTTTTCAAAATTGTTTTGGTTATTCTAAGTCTTTTGCCTTTTTATATAAATTTTGGAATAAGCTTGTCTATGTTTACAAAATATCCTTTTTCGGCATGCCCCTTTTTATACCATTTAAAAAATTGTTTACATGGGAAAATCAGGCTTGATGCACACATCACCTAGGAGCCTCACCCCTGCAGGATGAAGCCTGCCTGTGTTTGCCAATTACACTTTTAGAAAGTATTTGTCAAAGAGCAGTCCAAGGACCAAGGGCATCCCTTGGGGGTTGGGGGTGGGGGGGGGTCATAAAAATGCAGATTCCTACAGCCCATCTTTTTCTTCTTATCTGCCACCTCTTCTACCTGGGCTCTTTTTTAGGTTTGAGCTGAGCTTCATTTGCGTGGGATGATTTTAGGACTGTGTGGCCAGCAGAAAAGGTGTCTGATTAAACAGCCCAAACATATTTGCAGAGTTGTCTGGGAGGCTGTGTGTGGCCCCCCTCTGATCTCATGCCACGAAAACTGAGGGAGGTCTTCATTACATTTGAAACATGGGTAGATAAGGGCATTAAAGAGAAAAATTCAGCTTCTCTCTAAAAACAGGACAAAACTGAAAAAGACCTTCACCTATGGGCAGAAGCTGTAGAAGAGATTGCCAAATATCTAACAAGAAAAGCAGTCACTGATGGGCATGATCATACTTGAAGAGGGCTGAGGAGAAATCGCCACCAACAGAGAAACCCGCACCTCATCCAACATGGAGTTTAAGGAGAGGGGCTGAATGGGAGCTCTGTCTATCAATCACCTGTACTTCCTAAACCCTAAAACTGTGGATTTCTGGGTTTTAGCCTGTTAACAAAGGCTTATCTTTTAAAATGTGTTTCTTTTGTTAGTGGTATTTGTTAAAAAGAAGAAAAATACTGAACACCTAACATGTAGTCAGTGGTGTGCTGCTAATGTTTAATAATCAGCTCTACAAAAGGGAAAAGCCCTGATTTTGTAGGGTGTTCCAATTTCCAAGGTGTAAATACTCCTACCACGGTCAATTTTGAACTACCAACATGATGTCCCTGAACTCTTTGTTGGGAAGATAAGCACTCCCACACACCACTGTGTAAAAACTATGTATTTTAACTTTGGAGGCTATTGGGTCTGTGAAGCCTCTTCTTTTCCTAAGTACAGACCATGAACATTTGGCTAGAGTCCAGGGCATTTCGTTGGCATCAGAGGTTATGCTGTTTATTCTATATACCTAGATAAGTAACTTAAGAACACCAATAGTCACATCTTTTCAGTTATGACATTGTATCTGGCCCTCCTCCTAAGCCTTTTCCTATATACAAACCCAGAATTTATCCAAAAGAACATTAATTCCAGTGGCTTCCAAGCCTGTTAGACACCAGAACCACATGGGGGCTAATTAAGAATACAGATACCCAGTGGTAACAACCTAAATGTCCACTGCTGGGTGAATGGATAAACAAAAGATATTATACACACACAATAAATTCTTATTCAGGTCTCAAAAAGGATGGAATTATGATACACGCTACACCATGAATGAACCCTGAAGATATGTTAGGTGAAATAAGCCAGTTCCAAAATGACAAATGTTGTATGATTCCACTTCTACAAGGTATCTGGAAGAGGCAAATTCACAGAGACGGAGAGTAGAATAGAGGTTATCGGGGGCCAGGAAGGGAGAATAAGGAGTTACTATTTAGTGGGGATGAGTTTTAGCTTGGGATCTGATGAAAAAGTTCTTGAAATGGACAGTGGTGATGGTTGCACAACAATGCAAACACATTTAATGCCACCAAAGTATACATTTAAAAATGGCAATTATGTTATATATATTGTACCACAATAAAAAAAAAAAAAGTATAGATGCCTGGGCCTCACTCACTGGAAGTTATGATTCATTTGGTCTGGACAGAATCTGAATATCTCGTATCAGCCCTGGCAATGCTGAGGCACATCTAGGTTCAGGACCTCTGTGTTTTACAGAAGACAAAACCAAGGCCCAGAAAGAGGTGGCTTGGCAAAGCTCAAGTAACTAGAAGTGACAGAGCTGGGAACTGATTCTGCACCTAATTCCAAGTCTAGTCCTCTTTCACTTCATTCTTCAAATGACTGAGAATTTCTATATCTATCCTCTAATCCACAGGCCTCAGAGCACAGAATTTCCTTGTTTAGATGCCTGAAAATATTACCCTGGCTTTTGCATTTAGGTCCTCAGTGTGGGCTTGCTTCTGGACGTTTCAAGCTGTTAGCTTTGCCTTCGCGGCCTCATCAAGGTGGCCATACCACAACCCCCAGAACCCAAAACATCAAAAACTCAAAGTGCATTTTTAAATCTGATCCCTCTACCTGCCCCAGGTAGGGCTCAGAGAATGCCCAGACATTCTCAGGTAGTCAGAGGGCTGCCTCATGTGGTAAACATCAGCTGGTCAATGCCCAAGCATGTCTGCAGATAAACATCTTGAGCCCTTTAACCACCAAGCTACTAGAAACATAATTAGCTGGCTCCAGTGTAAATAAGCTCATCTGAGTGAAGGATGCACTCGAGTTCATGGACATACCAATGCACTTCGTTCACCTTCATTATCATCAGTACTGCTAAATGTCAGCCTCTGCAGCAGACAGATTTCTAAGGCAAATACATATTAGCTCTCAAGATGAGATTCCTCTCAAAAAGAGAACCTAGAACATTTGATCTCAAAAGAAAAAAAGAGCCAGGTTTTTTTCTGAAGATAAAGAGAGTAACCTCTGATCAAAGCCCAATAAGAATGGTTATAATTGCTGCATGATGATCATTTTTAAAATAAAAAAGAAATGCATGTACATTCATGCGTCTTCATAAATAGATACATGTCACCCATATAGACATACTTTCAACTTTGCAGTTGCCAAACTTAAGCAGCAAATCAAAGAGAAGCTGGACAGGCGTTGGGGGCTTCTGTGTCAAATCATTTCTTTCCTGTAGTTTCTAATGATGCACCCCAACTTTCCACTCAGAACCCCTCACTTTATTTTTTTTCTTGGTCTGATAGCCTCCATGAAACAATGCCAATCGAAGCCCCAGAGGAGATCAGAGTGTTTTGATTCCAAGACATTTTCAGATGATAAGTATCACTATGATTTCACTCCTATAGTGAAATATAAGACAGGAGAGGGGGAAAATCATCTTCAAGTGCAGAGAGGTTTTATTCTTCATGGCGGGCAAGTTACAAGCAGTCACAGAATAGTTTTAAGAGCAGCTGCAGAAAACTCAAAGCCAAATGGTGTGTTCTATATGTTGTGATAAAAGGAAGCAGATAATCATATCAAATTGATGGTCACTAGGAAATCTGAAGTCATCATTGCATAGTACTATTGGGTAACTTTGCACAAGACAGGGAAAGAGCTACCAAAAATTACATTGAGGTTATCACCAAGTCTGTTAACACTGAAACACACTACAGTCAGTACCACATAAAAATACACAGAGGTGTTGGTGATTTTAAGGACTTTTTTTAAGCTCTATGGAATTCAGTGAAGAAACGGTAAAGTATCAGGAATCTGGGACTAGTTTATAAACATTCAGCCATTTTTCCTTCCTGTTTATACATTGTTATTCTCTCCCTCGAATTCTTACTCAACTGTTTTAAGCCGTGCAGAATTCCAAAAGGACTTAAGATGTGTTAAGATGCATATGACTCAATAGTAATACACTAAATATGCAGTTGACTTTATGAGTACTAACTAGGGAAGACTGAAATTTGGTCCAAATTTTCCTATCTTCCTCCTACGCCCCTTTTTCCAACATATATTCAGTAGGCCACCCCTGTGTGCCAGGCATTGATCACAGCTGAGAACACTATAGTCGCTGCCCTCACAGAACATCCAGTTTAGTAGGTGTTATGGAAAATCAAAATGTTAAATCACAATTGTGCCCCCTCTTAAGAAGGAGGGATACTTACTTTTATGGCAAGTGGCTGTGGAGTCAAGGAATGATGCCTGAAGTGTGAGAACTGAAGAAAGGGTACAGGTTAACTACATGACATCGGATGGAAAAGCAGTCCACGCAGAGGAAACAGCATGTGCAAAGCCCCATGGCAGGAAGTGGGCACAGAACACAGGGAAATGATCAAAGGTCTTCTATCTGGAGAAGTCCAGAACAAGAGAAGGATAGAGGGTAAGCAGGAACCGGACCTTGCAGGGCTTGGTGGCCACCAGACCAGAGGAGGAGAGAGAACAGCCAAGAGTTGGCATTTGTTAGCACTTACAGTGTGCAACACAATCTGTAGGCTATCTTCTAGCCCTAAGCACCATTCTCCATAGATGCTTCTACTTGCCATGCATCTCAGAACTGCTCTGAGTATGGGTGTTAGAATTCTAAGATGGACCCCAAGATTTCTACTCCCTGATATATCCACCTGTGTAATCCCCTGCCATTGACTGTGGGCAAGACCTGTGAATGTGATGAATGGCACTCCCATGATTAGGTTATCTCGCCTAGCAAAGATAAAGAGATTTTACAGGTGTAATTAACATTGTTAATCAGTTTGACTTTGAGTTATTAAAAAGAGAGATTATCCCAAGTGGGCATGACCTAATACGTGAGCCCTTTAAAAGGGTCTATAGGTCAGAGAGATGCTCTCCTGCTGGCCTTGAAGAAGCAAGCCATTCTATAGCTACAAGGAACTAAATTCTAACAACATGAGCTTAGAAGATGACCTTGAGCCTCAGATGAGACCCCAGCCCTGGCTGACCCTGAATGCAGATTTGTGAGACCCAACTAAGCCATGCCCAGAAGCCTAACCCATGCAAACTACAAAATAATAAACGAGTGTTATTTTAGGCCACTACATTTGTCATTACTTGGTATGTACCAATAGACATTTAATAGACCATGCATCAGCAGCTGAATGGTGAGAACACAGGTGTTCTAATACAGCTGTCAGACCCATACCTGATTAAAGCACTTTGCCTATGATACAAAAGGGGGACCAGGGCCACCAGCCTCCTCCACTGAATGAGAACATCCTCAACTTGCCCACTTTAGAAAAGTGAAAACTTAGGGGGTGCCTGGGTGGCTCAGTCGTTGGACGTCTGCCTTCCGCTCAGGTCATGATCCCAGGGCCCTGGGATGGAGCCCTGCATCGGGCTCCTTGTTCCTCGGGAAGCCTGTTTCTCCCTCTCTCACTCCCCCTGCTTATGTTCCCCCTCTCGCTATGTCTCTCTCTGTCAAATAAATAAATAAAATCTTAAAAAAAAAAATAGAAAAGTGAAAACTTATGCATCCGAGCCAGCAGCAAGCCTTGGAAATCTAATCTTCTAACTTAAAGGCAACCACAAACTCTTCACTTAAACTGCCTTCCAAAAATCTTACAGAATTTAAAAAACAGAGGCTCTGAATAAATGGGTTGGGACAAATCTGACAGGGAAAGCTGATTTCTGTTTTATGTTTTCTTACTAGTTTTAACAACTAAAACAGATTTTTGTGAAGTATGATTTTAATGTTAACAAGATTTTTTTAAACAAATAGGGTTATTTTTATTTAAATGCCAAAATAGCCTGGTTTATATTATGGGAAACCAATCTATGAAATATAACATTTTATACATCTTTTTTCAGTTAGAGAAAAAGAGGGAGAAAAATAAAGCCCTCTAATTCTGTTTTGTTATAGGTTTTTTTTCCCGTTTTTAAAAACCTATAAACAACCCCCACTCAAATTTCTGGGGCTGAGTAGATAAAATTAGTTATAATGCATAAAGTTAAAATATATATGCAGGCATTCCATTAATCTAACAACTTTCATCAAGAAACATATCAGAAATTCTCCTAAGCTCAAAATCATGGTAAAAATAACAGTGGCCCTGCAATTGAGTAGTTCAATGGTGGAATGTTTTTCAAAGCAAGGCAATTTCTTGGGATGTTTTAAGTGATATGTTAGGGTCTCAGCGTTAAAACTGCTAGAAGTAAAGCTAATGGATACTTCCGTTTGGTTAAAAATGAAACACACACACACACACACACACACACACACACACAGTATGCAGAGGCTGGCTCTAGGAGGATCCCCAAGAATCTGGTAAATGGTTATCTCCAGGAAAGGGTACCAGCTGGTCAGAACGAAGAGGGGGAGAAAGCCTTACTGTGACCTTAGATGCTTTGTGTAGTTTTAATTGTATGAATCCATTCTCTATTAAAAATATTTTAAGAAAGCAGGCACATACATACATATATACAAAGGACTAAAGCTCATCTAAATTGTCTCACGGGGGCACTGCTGCCGTATAAACAGTCGTGGATACTAAGGAGGAAAAAACAGTTAAGTTAGGGGTTCCCAAAAAATGTCAGTTAGTAAGAAAAGCCACCGCCTCCTAAGCCACATGTTGTTTTCAATCACCTCCACAAAACTCCTCTGCCCACATACTTCCTCTGAAATTGCAGGCCAACCCAGGCTATAAAAGCCCATGGAGGGAGAAGGGGTACGGCAAGGCAAAGAAAAACTCGAGGTCGGTATGGCTCTCTCTCCTTTATTTCTGGAGCCCTCCTGATTCTCCAGGTCTCTCCTCCCCCCTTCTTATCTCACAAGCAGTGTGATACCAGGAAATAGAAGCACTGGGAGTCTAAGTCCCCTCCCCCACCACTCAACTGTGGGATCTTCAACAACATCACTTCATATCCCTAAGCATCAGTTTCCCAATCTGTTAAATCAGAATAATAATAACCATTCCCTTGGGGCTAAATATAAAAATATCTATAAAAACCTAAAGATTGTGATTTGTCATTCCTTCCAAAATCTTCTCTAACTATAGTTCACAGTATAGTTTAAACGACCGTTAGAGCATTAACCTAAGGACAGCTCATTCCTTATTTGGGATGTGAGAGCTGGGGCAAATTGTATCTGGGTAAATCACATATAATCATTACCAAAGAATCTGGTCATGTCTAAAAGAAAGGAAAACAGAGGTTGAGGAAAGAGTCACTCTTTTGTTTGGGCAACCGTCAGTGCACCCTTAGGACTGCCAAAAGAACTTTGGTTAAAAGCAAACAACCAGATTTGCACAGGGCTAACAGCCTTTCCAACTTAAAAGGTTTAAACAATAGGACAAGTTACTTTGTCAACATAAGGAGGGTGACTATTTTTAAATAAGTTTTTTTTTAATGTTCATTCCTATTATATGGTAAGCGGCTGCCACCCTCCAAACAGCCACAAAGCAGTATTATAAAAGGCATGGTCATCTTCCAGGTCACTCTCCAAACAACACTGAAAAGAAGCCCTTATTCATGACCTCGAATTATATAAAGGCAGCCTATAGTTAATAATGTTCAATCTTTTACCATTATTCATAGTTCCCTTTTACTTTGGTCAGTGATTGGTCTATATAAATGAGCCCAATCTCCCTTAAAATTCTCCATGCATGCTGCACTCTCCAATCTTTATTTATCAGAGCCCAGGATTGTTGGCCTGATTTTAGAAATCAGTATGCAAATATTTATATTTTGCCTCTTTCCTTTCATTTCATGAAACATCATAGGATATTTTTTAAATCAAATATAAAAGTTCAACTATTAAAAAAAATGCAACCCATGGGATCACGACCCATAGAAAAATAAGATAAAGCACAGAGAAATCAAAGACAAGAGAAGATTGTGGAAAATAAATCCCACTTGACAAATGAAAGACTATTCTCTTATATCTTTCATCCAAGTATTGCAGACAATTAATATTTCATGTTCTATATGAAAAAAAAAAGGATGGAATTTGACCCATAAATGTTGGAAACACACCTTATTCATTTACGATCCACTAATAACAAACATACATTCAGATAACAAATACATTATTGTTCATGAAAGAACCCCAAATTAAAGGGTGAGTCTAAGTCCAAGTAAATACAGAAAAGCTGCCAAAACTGTGTTTGTCTCTCAGTGATCTCATCTGTTTTCATCAAACAATATTGAGTTTTTTCAAATTAGATTAATCTTTGCCCTCTCGTTAGGCTATTTGGATGAAATTTATAACCCTTTTTACATAAAATAATCTCAGAAGTACACTGAAATACCTGCTTGAGAAGAACTAGTTATAATTTACTTACTTTTCTGTTTTAAGGAATATTTTGACTTCATAACAGTTAAAAACAATCTGGTAAGCTGTGCCATCCCATAAATACCTGGCATGTAGATCAGTAAATACTTGGATAAATGAATGAAACATATAAGCAACCTAATTGAAGCAAACAGGAACACAAATGCATGCATGCACACACACATACACAACACACACACACACACACACACACACAACCTTCCTAAGAATTCTTCTGAAAATATTAATTTTGATATTTCCGTCTGGAAGCAGATCTATCCTACAACTTCCTTTTCAATAACAACATCTTTTTCAGAGGAAAATAAGTCGAAGCCATGACAGGATTCTATTACATTTTTATCTGATCCCTTCTCTCTCCCCCAAACAATCAACAAATCAACAAAAACTTATGCCAGATTTGTTTTAATTCAGTGGGTCTAAAGGAAATCCCAGAAACTGGCATTTTATCAAGTTCCCTAAATGATGATGAGTGGCAGATAATGTCTAAGAACTATTTCATGTCTCTGTGTGTACCATGACCTGCACCTGGGAGCTTTCCCTTGAACAGCCCTCTTTGGATGTGATGAATTCCTTGTTCATGCAAGTGAGCCGCCCCTTCTGGAAAGCCTTCCCTGCAACACTCCCCAGTCCCTTGCACGTGGGCGGTCCTCCTTCCCTTCACTCTGGCACACCTTCCCTAAAGAACATCCCTACTGGACACTATTCCTCTGCTCCTGGGTAGAGCAAGGTTCTTGAGGGCATGGACACTCTCTGGCTGAGCCGTGGGTCACTGACACCTCGGCAAATGAATGATTTAACTTCTCTGGGCCCTTAGTTACTTCATATGTAAAATGAGAAAGATAGAAATTACCTCCCTGCTGTGAGCACTAAGTGGTGAGTGTAAACCAACTAACACAGTATCCTGCATGGTGGGAAAACAAGTCCCTTCAGCACTACTACTCTGAAGATAATAGTGAGCCTAAGGTCTGAAAACCAATCTTCAATTCCACACCTCACTACCCAAAGAGGGTCAAGGACACTAACTGGAAAGGCAAAGCCCATGGCTGTTACAAGCCTTGGAGTCAGAGCTCTTGGGAGATACAAGCAGGTTCCACTTTTAATCACACTGGAAGGTGATCATGTATAAAAGATTGTGTTTTCCTGTAGGAACAACATCATCAGGAATGTGTGTTCCTCATCAGCAGCCTGGCCTCAAACGAAGAATGGGAATAACTTGTAAAGACCCTTAAAGAATGGTCATGATCATAAAGACCAAGATCCAATAAATATAAACGTCTGTAATTATTTAAAGGAATGAAATTAGGCCCCACATAATCATAAATAAGCTATGAACACTAATTACAGAAGTGGCCAAATATATGATGGTGCACATAGAATAAAATATGGGCACAAACATAGACATTGCATAATACAGGATTTTTATGTGGTCCAAACTTCTTTAAGACAGTCCAAGAAAGAATGAGCTGATAATATGTCTTCTCCTCTCCATACTTTCCACATATTAGAAGTATCAAAACAAAAAGTGATAACCTCAGAGCACTTTCAAATGCTTCAAATGTGGACTACATTTGATGATTAGGATGACAAAGATACCAAGAATGGTATTTCTCACTGAAAGATCATTCTTAGAAATATGAGGCAAGGAAAACATTTCCCCCTTTCTTTATCTAGCCTCTGTTCTAAATTTAGTCGATTCCAAACTGCAGTTTGCCAGCACTGGGCCAAATTCTGAGAAAATAGTATCATTCGAGTCTTAACTTGTTGACAATTGTCAGTGCTTTCTAGAATACACTGAAAAGCACGAAAGCAATTGATAGCCCTCAGCTAGGTTCTTCACACTTGCTACCACTTCTCACCGAACCACAGAAAGGGGAAGGAAAATAGCCCCTGTAACTAGGGGAGGAAGTCCAGAACAAGGGAAGAAGGGATACGAGTGTCCATGTAGCAGTCTAAAATGAGGAATCAGCAGGAGGAGGAGGGGCAAGATTTGAAGGCTAAGGTAGCCAACATGTCTCCATGTCGCCATGTGTAACACTCACTCTCCCTCCTCTCGCCCAACACCTCTCAGGAAGAAAGGGCCTAAAAACTGTGAGGGGAAGAGGAAAGGAACTGCCTTGGAAAAGGCTTGCCTTTTTTGGAGCCCACCGAGTAATGTCCTTTTCAACTGAACATTTGCACACCTCCCCCATGGCACACTGGGTTCCAGGTTTCTGTCCTTAAGAAACATACACATGTGTGCATAACAGTCATGCCAAGCTGGTTCCCTTCTTAGCAAAAAACCAAAACTCTAAACATCAGTGGGGAGATGTTACATAAATTACTGTACATGTATGCTATGGAATCCATACAAGGGTTAAAAAACATGAACTGGCACGGGAAAGTTCCTAAGTCCTACTATTGTTGAAATACTTTTAAAAAGCAAACTGTAAAAGATGATGTAACATTTAATTCCATTTGTGTAAAAATAAAACCATACATACGAAATTACGTATGTATGTATATGTATATATGTGTGAATAAATACGTAATAAACTGAAGAAGGTCTGGGAAAGACCTAATAAACTGAAAAGAGTTGTTATTTCTGAGAAGAGTGGATTTTTGTAGTTCAAATAAGACTTTTTTCCCCTCTTGTTTAAATTTTTTGGTATGATAATGTATTAATGTAGCAAGTATCAAACTGAAGTTAAAATTATATAATTATGCTAGAAAGGGAAAGAGGAAGAGAGAAAAGTCCCAACGAATGATGGGAGATGGGTAACCAGTTCTGGGGGATCGAGCTCTCCCCCATTTATTACACAATTGAATAACTGGGAACAAATTTTGATAAACATTCACCAGCACTTCAATTTTGAGTTATAATTTCTTGGTCATTATCTATTTTACTTTAACTCTTACACCATCATTGTAGTAATCTATAATTTCCAAAAAGGAGGGGACATAGAGTCAGAGAAACACGGTGGCCTCACAGCTACAAAGGTCAAGGAGAGTTTTCACCTCGAAGATGTGTTGATCAAAGTAGTTATCAACCAACAGCCTGTAAGTATGTGGTTCTCATTCCTTCATCAAGAAGGCTCACCCTCTGTGCTCCTGTCCTGTCTTCATCTGGTAGCAGTGGTTCTCAAGCCTCAGCCCCCATGAGAGGCCCAGTGGAGACCTGGAAATGCAGACTCAGGGACCCAGGCCCAGGGCTTCTGATACAGCAGGCCTGCAAGCCTCCTGGTGAGACCACACTCTGTGCCCCATCTCCAACATTTTCTAGCTCTGTGACCTTGGGAAAGTCACTAAACCTCTCAGTGCTACCATTTTTTCACTTGCAAAATGGGGTTATGATAGTACCTACCTCACTAAGCTGTGGGGATTTCATGCCTGGCTCTGAGTAAGGATTACCTGTAGTAGCTGCTCTTATTTTGATGAAGAAGATGATGATCTCAGTTACTATAATTATTAGGGGGCAAGGCCCAGGAATCTACATTTAACAGGTGATTCTGTAGTCCACTGCATTTTGAGAATCACTGCTTACACTCCTGAGTCCCTCAGGTAGGAGAAAGGACAGACAAAAAACAATGCTCAAGGGAAAAGTCAAAGCAGCTAGCCAGCTTTCACTACTGCTTCACCCAGTTAGCAATGCTGGATTTCACCTTTCTGCATGCCTGCTGATGGTAGAAGGGCTCTTCCAGAAGGGCTCTCTCTGCTGGGAAGCCTGGTAGGTCCACACCCTCCACCCATTCCATCAGGTAGGATACGCGTTGCGCTCACCTCTCCAACAGGCCTGACCACACTGTGGCCTAATCTGTTTGGTGAGCAACTTTAGAATGAGCCTTCGGTGGTACCCCTGAATGTAAATGCCCTTCAAAATACAGATGAATTAAGTCCATCAGCTCTCTGCTTACCATGTATTAACTCATCCAAAACCAGACGCTCCATTTCTTTGCTAAGGAAAATTAATTGCCTATTATTCCCTGATCTGATCAAAATTATTTGACCCTGAGACAATCTTGCCTAAACATCATTCTGCTCTAAAACACAGTATTATCAACAAACTTCTCATTAATACGATTCCTTCCTGAGTCACCCTCCTTGAATCGGAAAAGCCAAAACCCCCAGTGTTGGCATGGAGGATGCTGTTTGGAAGAGGACTTATGAGAAACGGCTACCATCTCTGAATTTCTGCTGCACACTAAGGGTTTGTTGTTGCCCCCCTGTGTGAACAAAGGGCACAAGAGGGTTAAGGAGAGGGCCATCCAGATTCCTTTGGAAACCAAATCCAGAATGGTCTGTGGGTTAACGCTAACATCTTCTCTCTACCCAGGTAATGCTCCTTTGATTCTCCCTTTCCCGTCCTTCCTTCACTGTACCTGCTCTTTGGTTTCAGCTGTTTGGCTTTAATCTTTCCCAGTGCTAAAATCCAAGATACGACCTCGATGCCCAAAAATGGAGAATGACCCAGTGAATGGTGATACCTTCCCACAACAGAATTGTATGCACTGGGTGTTATACGCAAACAATGAATCATGGATCACCACATCAAAAACTAATGATGTATTGTATGGTGACTAACATCACATAATAAAATTAAATTAAATTTAAAAAAAAGAATCATATGTACCCATCAAGGGCGAATATTTCCAAATAAGTTGAAAAGATATTATGCCCTGAGGTTAAGTGGAATTTTTTTTTAAATAATGCAACATAAGTTCTAAGATATTAGCTAGATAAACACTTTTACACAGGAAAAAATACAGAAAGAAATACACCAAATATTAACAATTGTAACTTCTGGGTGGTGGGATTATGAGTAAATTTATTTTCTGCTTTCCCACAGTTCAGACTATTTTTCAAAGCTTCTTCTATGAGCATATGTTACTATTCTGATCAGAAAAAACATAAACCAGCAGCTATGAGCAAATACAATTGTGTCCCTTAAAATCAAGGAGACAAATTCTGTGTGATGGAGTAGAAATAGAGAAAATGAAGTAGGTAACTCTAACATCAACCACCAGAGCTTGAGAAATCTGACGCATTCATGAGTCTCTCTCACCAAGGACCACCTCAGGGCAGGTTGGGGATTTTGATCTCCCCCAAAAGGCTGACACCACTATCAGAAAGAGACCTCAGGACACTGAATTCGCTGGTCTATTTTTGGGCCCAGTTTAATTTGAAGTAGCTTATCTTCTTAAGCCCAAAAGAACACTCAGGAAATGGATGTGTCTTGGGTGTCTCTTCCCCTTGGAAGATTAGGATAATCAGAGATGAGCAAGAATGATGATGCAGAAAATAGCAGGACAAGCAGGAAAGACCGCGTGACACAGTACAGCGACAGGAAGTTCCCTTCTGTGTCACAGTTAATGGGGAAACGAACCAAAAGCCTTGGGCATGTTCCCTTAACACATGACACCTCCCTTCTGTGGTAGCCAACTGGCCTCTCACTGGCAAGGCAGCCTTGCTAATCACGGAAAGATAAAAGATGGCAAATAAGCAGTTTAAAAATGAAAGAATGAAAAGAGGGGCTTCTTTAAGGTGAAACAACAGTAACTTGGACATACATCGGCTTGCTAATGTGTTTTCGCTGGAATCACTTTATCTGACCATCTGCTTGGGAGATTCCTGACAAATGAACATTTCAGCCCTTGCACTGATAGCTCCCGGAAGTCACATGGGTAAAACATCTGACTCCCATCTCACAGGAAGGGGGTGATAGATAAATGGTTGACTGAGAAGGCTCTGAAAAAATATCATCCACCCTATTTGTCCCTGTTCCGAAAGGCTTCAGAAGGTATGTTTTTTATAGTCAAGCCCAACAAGTATTTAAAGAGCACCTACTATACTTACATTAACTGAGAAATGCTTACACACCAGGCACTGTGTTAAGCACTTTGAATGGACCTTTCCATTCAATTCCCTCCAACGCAATTAATTATCCCCATCTTATAGGAGGGAACTGGGGGAGACAGATTCCAAGTCTCCACCTGTTCAAGTGGAAATGTTGGTGTATGCTTTTTCCTGGGCTGCCATACTAAATTACCACAAGCTTGGTGGCTTAAAACAACAGACGTTTATTCTCTCATAACTCTGGAGACCAGGAGCCCCAAATCAGGGTGTTGGCAGGACCACACTTCATCTGAAGACTCTAGGGAAGAGCCCCTCTTTGTCTTCTCCTTCCTCCTGGTGACTCCAGGTGCTCCTCGGCTTGTGGTGGCATAACTCTAATCTCTGCCTCTGTTGAGTTTTATTTTGCTTTTTTAGTTTGTAATTTTTTAACAATTATTATAATTTACTACAATAACCATGGTTATTAATATGTAATTGGGCATTAATTCTTGAAATGGGATTTTATGTAACAGTGCATTTTGAAAAGTTCACAGGATCTTTGTTCAACACTGAGACTTTTGGGTTGTCATTAGAAACGGGCTTTAGAATATTATGGAATATTAAGTCATAGAGATGAGTGGCTCACCCCAGGAATAGAGTCAATGGTACTGTAACAGTGTATACTTGTATGGTGAGAGATGGTAGCTACACTTGTGAACATAGCATAACATATCGTTTGCAAACCACTATGCTGTACACCTCAAACTAATGTAACTTTGTGAGGCAACTATACTTCATTGAGAAAACATTTTTTTAATGGGCTTTAGTTAGCCTGGTATCTGTAGAGTTCTTCTGAGGGTTTTTTAAACCTTCCCACCATCCAAAAAAAAAAAAAAAAAAGTGTATATTCTTCTGGGGGATACAAATCACCTGGTACTAGGTCAAGATCTAGTTTAGTGGTTTCCCCATCCAGACTGCACACTAAATCTCTTGGGAGGTTTTTATAAAAAAAAGGATGCCTAGGGGCATCTGGGATACCTCCCCAGAGCAACTGAATCGGAGTCCCAGGAAACAGAGCCCAGGTACTTATATCTGCCTCTCTCATAATATGGTTGTCTTCTCTGTGTGTCTGTCTGTCTGTCTCCTCTTCTTGATGTAAAGACACTAGTCATATTGGATTTGGGGCCACCCTCATCCAGTATGACTTGATCTTCACTAATTACACTTCCAAAGATCCGATTTCCAAATAAGGTCACATTCTGAGGTTCCTAGTGGATGAGAACTTTGGCAAACACTGTGCACCCCGGGACTGCAGGATGCTGGCATGGCCGTGTGACTGCAGAGCCCACATCCTGAGCTACGATGCTCTCAGTGCCTCCTGAGACCCCACTCTGTTAGACACTATCCACACACATGCTAGGTGATGTCAGAGTATGATCTGGCTCCCGTCCCCGAGGAGCTAATGATTTACTGAACGCAAATGAGGTGATGAAGGAGGAAAAGTACATATCGGAAATACCTCTGTGGACTTCGGTGTGCCACAGAAACATGGAGGGGAAGGGACAAGTGATGGCTGGGGGCCTTGAGCATCTGGACCCATGGGGAGGAGAGGCCTGAGCTGAGGCCAAGAGGCAACACCACCACGAAGAGCATGCTCAGGACAGAGTGCATGCCCTGGAGGACCATGGGAAATGGAGTTGGTGTAAGGATACTTTAGAGAGGTTTCAAAGGCAAGGGAAGGAACTCTGATTCAATTTGGAAGGAAAGAAAAAATTAATCGGGGCCAAAATGATAAAATTCAGGCTTAATTTAAAGACTCCTCTGGCAGAGTAAGGCAGGGTAAGCGTGCAGCCTGGAAAAATGGCTGACACTTCTTGACAAAATAAGCTGTGCGCATGTGTGTACCAACACCCAGGGGCATCATGTTTGCATCTCCTCTGTCACATTTCAGCAACTTGCCTTAGAAAGTAAACTGAACCTGCAGATGTTCACCAAACCTTCACCCCTCCGTTAGGAGAGTCCCCGTTACTACCAACCTCCCCAAACTCACACAGACTAGCTTCCCTCCCAACACCCACTTGCACCCCAGCCAAGAGCTGAGTGAAGAGGAAGGTGAGAAAAAGAGAAATAAAAATGCCAAAGCAGCAGCCAGAAGAGAAGGGGGCCAAGACATAAATCACCTTTGCACCGCTCACAACAGGCTCCCCTCTGCTTGATGGCGAGGGCACAGTCTCTCGACAGCACGGGGCACTTCTCTCTCTTACAGGTCACTTCCTTGTTCTAGGCAGAAAGAGACAAGAGACATTTGAAAGAAGCTCCAAACAGAACCCCCCGAACGCTGACACATGCCTGAGGTTTTGCTAGCCTCCCTCTTCCTATCTTGCTTTCATCTTGGCAAGAAACACTCATGCGAGCATTTTGCTCTCTCTGGAACAGAAATATTCATCCAGAAACACAGGACTTTTGAGATTAGGGGCACATGAGAGAGGAATGAAAAGTCCCCTCTTTAGAAACCAACGTCACTTAGATAACCGAATGCCGAGACCAAAGCTTTCTCCCACTCTGTTCTAAGGTTTCTTTTTAGTACACACTACAGAAATGATAATATTTGTGTAAATCATATTTTGCCCATTGGGCTACCTGGGCCAGGACTGCATCGTGAGAACAAAAATATTTGCACACAGCCGTCCAACAATCCTTAATAGTAGAGTGCATTAAAATGCAGCAATCTAAAGTTCCAACTCAAATAATGACAAAGTTGAGTATTGAATCAGCTCAGTAAGAGAAAAAATAATATTCCCCATGCCAAGCAGAGACACAGTCGTCAGTGTTTTATAGCCATGGGACAGCTGCATTATATTAGCACTTATGCTAATGAAGTGTGGTGAACATTTGCATCTTCGGTTTTATCCTGAAAGGTTAGCTGTTAAAATGTCTCAGAGAAGATCCAAACATGATGTATATGCCTGTTTATACACAGGCTGGATCCACGTGTGCCGAAAATACCATGTCACAAAACTTAACAAGATTTGTAAGTTTCTTCTATATGCTATATGCTAGGTGCTATGGCTTTCATTCCTATTAAAATTCTCTGAGATAAGTTTTATCACTAGCCCCAGTTTATAAACAAGAAAACTGCTGTTCAGAGAAGGTATAAGACCTGAGTAATCGATTCTCTTCTTTTCCCCCTTTTCGGTGTCTTTTATGTGAGAAGGGGGCCTCATGGAGCTAGCCTCATTTACTCCTACAATCCTGTGGTCCTCATCCTAAGGGGTAAATCAGGACCCCCGTGTGGTACTTCACAAAGACTGGCACTGTTGCCCACCCCCTGTAGCTCAGATCTGATGGATCCTAAGGGCCAGGCCTAGGTGTTTTCCCAAACTCCCCAGGTAATTCCAGTGTGCAGCCAGGGCTGAGAACCACTACTCTGCAGAGAGCATTCTTGTGCCCAGTGAGGCTGAGATGAGTTCGGAAGCTGTCCACAGTCCCTCAGTGATGGCAGACGTACCATCTGGACCCAGGTGTCCCAGCTCCAAGCCCTCCCAAGTTGCCCTTTCCTCACCCTGTCCTTTCATAAGGGTGGTGGAATCAAGGTTCCCTGCAAGTCACAGCCCTTCAGTGGAGTCTCATAATTTTTCTTAAATTACAAACATACTGCTTAGTATGGTCACAATTCAAATTAAAGAGGTCTGTTTAAAAAACTAAGTGTCCCTCCACTACCACTAAAGTAATCATGAACGATGACCAGGTGTATATGCTGTTTGGCATTATTAACAGTGACTTCATTTGGCAGAGTACAGTTCTCGCAAGCCGTCGTTTGATACCGATGCCCCGCCCCACCCCAAGATGTCTGTGAAGTGAACACACTTTCTGAGCAGACCATCTGTTAGCATGGCTCATGCAAACCTGGCCGCAGCTTCAGGGAAGGGCCATCCCCAAGTGCATTTCCTCTCTGAAGGGAAAAATCCTCAGACATGGGGAGGTCAAAGCTCTAAGGGCAGTCACAGCGGGTGACAATTCGGGGTCTGATAAATAGGAAGATGTACACTTTCTTAAATATAGGAACTCTTTGCTAAATTAGAAACCTGGGAGCCAGTCAAAATCCATAACAGGATGCCCAAATTCACAATAAATAGCTTGTAACTACAGTCCAGCACAAAAGTTATTCTAACCAGATGGTTTGTAGCTTCACATCTGGGGTTTTTTTTTGTACACACACATGTACACACGCGCACGCACGCACACACATACACACACACACACACCCCAAACCTAAACTTTAGTTGTAGGTTTAGTGGGGGATTCCCCCCCTTCTAATAACATTTGGAGTTTTTTTATATTCTACCAAACTGCCATATCTGATCATTTCCCTGGTGTCTAGTTGGCATGGATATGAAGCACATGCTTAGAATCCCAGGACCTCGAAGAAAGTAAGAAAAACTAAAGAATTGCTCATAAGAGGCTGATTCCTCTGTCTCCTTAATTGAGTCCAGCAGCTACAGAGTAAATTTAAGCACAGGTTAATTAAGACCACTTGCTTTGCTTTCACTGATTTTGCCAAAAGACCAAAGCACTGGGCTCCAGCCAGGGGCTCTGGTGAGAAGTGGCGTACACAAAGCCATGCCTGCAGGAGTCCATCTCTACCGGCCTCCTCATCCGCCTGTGAGCCAAGTGTCCTCTGCTCTGAAGCAAGGCCAGGGCTCATTCGGTTCACTTTTCTACTCAAGAAACCTTTTCTGGTGCTGATTCATACTTACCAAATACATTCTATGTCCAGGGCTCTGCGCTAAGAATTTTACACGCATTATTTCACACACACGCACGCACACACACACACACACACACACACAAATCCAGATCACCCCCATTTTACAGATGGGGAGCCAAGGTTAAGGTTCTTGCCCAGGGTCACACAAAAGGCAGATTTGGAATGCAAACAGAGGTCTGCCTGGCTCCAAAGGCAAACATTTAAATGCTGCACTTTGCTACTTCCCAGTCACTCAGGATACGGACAAGAACAAAACAATGTCCCGGCCCCGAGACCCCAGGGGAAACTGGTGCCTCCCCTGTGGTGAAGCGAGCTCTCACAGGAGCTGTGTCATCACCAACCGTGGGAGGGTCTACAAATACCAGCTGCTTTCTGGTCATGAGGATGGTTATGCCACTGGGGACGCAGAGAGGTAGCTGTGCCTATCATTCCTTGAAAGCCAGACCGCCATCCTTGAACAAACTGTCCAGAGGTTCCAGCTTGGGTTTGAACCTCCCCAAATCTAAGCAACAGAGAGAATGGTAGAAAAGCAGTGGAGAAAAATGTCAGAACATTCTAAAAAAAACGGACCTAGCCGGTGTATAAGAGTAATAAACCTTATCACATTTTTCATTCTCAGTCTCTGTCTCCCGGTGTTTATCCCTTTCTAGGGTCAGCCAGCCTGTGATTTACCTGCTGTCAAAGGCGTCGGCATTATTGCCTCCTTTCTGAGAGACCAACTATATCAAAACCCAAAACACAGCCTCTGGAGGCACGTGAAATGAAGTGCCAACATGCAAAAATAAAAGGGGGGCATAGGGAGTAAAAAAGAAAAAGTCTACATGGCTGGCAACAAAGCTCTATAAGGTTGTGAGCCAAACCACAGCCTCAGCCACAGCCAAGTTCAAACAGGATTCCGGCAGCCAGCTTGCTGTGCCTGAGATCTGCCACTAGGTGGTAGCACAGAGTTCCCTGGGCTTCGGAACTGGGACCATGAGACCCGCTAGGGGCTCGCGAACATTCTTCAGCGTCTGGTGTGGAGGGGCATGATCTCTCACTGAAGGGGGGCAGGGGCTATAGAGAAGATAGCCGATCATCACTGTGAGCTTCTCCTGTCTGCTTTCTGCAACTAGAAAAAAAAATGTTTTTGACATGCTTTTTTTGTTCTATTTCAAGCCAATGTCTCGAAGATATTTTTTTCTAAGATTCTTCCAGGACCAGTCCTATTATGAAATATGGAAAGTATTACCTGACCTTTCACTTATATTTAAGAAATAATAATAAAATAGAAATCTGGAGAGGAAAACACAGCAGCTAATAGGATGAGACTGATCAGGGAGAAATGTCAGCTGGCAAATACTCTATTTTTAGACTCTGAAACAGCATCACAAATCTCTTGAAATAAGAATAAAAACAAAAATACCTGGTGCCCTGCCTGCTGAGACTCCAGGGCCGTGTTAGGAAGGTGGCAGACCCCACGAATCTCTTCCTCTAGAAGATGGCATTATTTTCCTTCCATCCTTGTCTCTTATGAAAGCAAAGCCTGCCTTGGAGGCAAACAGCTGTCATTTGGCAAACTAGCAAATTCTAAGTGCCAGATCCTTTTTCAGAAAATCAAGAAGGCTGCGAAGTTGTTATACTTCTTTCTGCCCAAATGAACCACACTCAGTATGTCAATGAAGCCTACAGACCAGGTTGTATCAGAGAGGAGATGAAGGGGTTAACAGTGGCTCTCTTCCTTAAATTAGAAACCCTGCCAACTTTCCCTTCCTCCTCCACAGATGCAAAGCTCCCATTCTCATATCATCACTGCAGTCTTATTTGGGGAGGGGCTTATAGATTGTGATGCCCTCAAGAATCCCCCTCCCAAACTGCAAACCTCCATGGGGGCGAACCCATATTAACCCTGAATGGTCTGTACCCTTCATCATCGGCTACTGTCCGGGAGCTGGATGCCCAGCATGACCACTCTCAGAAGTATAGGTACTTAGCAGTGAAGTTCTAGGGCAGCCAAAAAAACGCAGGACGTGACACCCGGGCCATAGTACTCAGTGCTGCTGGAGTGAGAAATCATGCTACAAGCTTCCCCTCTAGTCTCCAGAAACATCTACAGTGTTGGAGGCAACAAGATGTCAGACATTGGCGGGTCACACAACAACTCCTGTGTACCTTCTGGCATCAAGGGAGAATTTCGCCTTGACTCAAAAGCCATCGTGGTCAGTGAGCACAGATAGGACACGGTGACCCTTGATCGAATTATTTTTATCAGTGAATTTATCTGAAGTCCACACACGATGATGGTTCACTATTTGAGAGTCTGGAGACTGCTCACAGAGGAATTTGTTTTTAGGAATACCAATGTCTTGTGTCAGGCTTCCCAAGGAGGAAGGTGATCCGACATCAGCACGTGTATACTCCGTGGAATTTCTAGCCTCCCCATGCATGAAGTCAAAGAGGTCAACTTTTCCTTGAAGTTCCCCATTGTAAACCAATTCCAGCCCCAGAAGAGCCAAAGGGAACTTTATGGTGCTTTTGAACGCAGGTCACAATTTCTCCTAGGCAATATTATAAAACATCTCATAAACAGAATAATACTTCATGTTTACATAGCACTTTTCTTCTAAAGAGCTCTGCAGACATTATTTCATTAATCCTCACAGGTTTCTTAAGATTCGCAGATGGTGAAATGGCACACAATAAAGTTAAGTGTCTCAGGTCCCTCAAACAGCTAGCCAGCAGTGGACCTGGGAACACAACCTGGTTCCCAGGCCTGGATTAAGGGGCCAGCCAGGGAGGTTAGTTGCTAAGGCACAGCATTAAAATTTATGGATGCATCATATTAGAATTAGGTTAGCTCCTACTCGACTATTGAGATTTTAGGAATAGATTAATATGTAGCTGAGCTAGTCTGGAAATTTTCTGGAAAGAGGCCATCTGGGTCAGACAGGCGAGGTCTCCTGCCCTTGTTATAAGGTAACCTGTTAAAGGTGCCACACAAGGGCTGGACCGAGACTTGGGGAAACAGACCTGACTGCAGAATGTCACAGTTCTAGAATACAGAGATGTAGGCAAAGGCTGAAAGAAAAGACCCAGAAGGGACAGGTTCCATTGGTTGTCAGTGGCTTTGATAAATGGGACCTAAAATATAGTGATTCTCTGGAATATACGGTCAGGGGAAATCCTTTGCAAGTGAGCATGAGCACTCATAGAGGAGACAACACAAGTTTGTACCTGCTCCAGCCTGTCTCCTTTGGACAAAATCTGTTCTTAATCTCCGAGAAAATAATCATTGGGAGGGTGGGGGGGAACTGAGAGAGTTCAGTGGTTGCCAGTAGCAGTATTAAATTTGATTGATGATTTATTGTTTTAATTAAGCTTTTACTTGCTTGTTCTTTATTACTGATAGTACAATTGACTTCCCCATAACTCTTGCATAGAATGAGCTGGAAGAAAAAAAAAGAAAAGGCAGTTCGGTCCACTACAAAGCCTTAGTATACAAGATGAGGCTCTGAGCCATATCTCTCAGCTCAATGAAAGTAGGGGGAAAAATGGAGAGAGAAAAAAAATTAACAAAACCATTTCTAAGGTGAGGAAAAGGTGTTTGATAGGGAAAATGACTCAAACTTCCCAGCCAGGAGAATAGTCTCCCAACACCTCTTTTCTCTCCCAATCCAGTGAGGTCCTAAGATAGGTACAAGAGGTGGGGGATGTCTGAGGTCTGTAGGAGGTGTCAATGGCCCTTGCTTTTAATGTAAATTAGCATTTCCAGATCTTTCTGAACCCCCAACCTCCACCACTTTTGCAAATCCCTTCCATAGCCAGAGCAAGAGAGCTGATCCACTGCTAACCAAACAATGAAGTGGCATATAGTTTTCCGGGCAGGTTGCTGAACTGTTAAGAATAATAGCACCTGGCATTTACAGAAAATCTCCTATTTACCAGACTGTGCTAAACATGTTTTATGTATTGTGTCCTTTTTAACCCTTGCATCAAGTCTCAGGAAGGTACCAATTTACCCCTATTTTATGGATAAGAAGACTGAGGCACAGAGAATGTTAATGACTTAGCCAGGTTTACACATAGCTAGGCAGGGCAGAGATTCAAAGGCAAGACTAGCTGATACCAGAGAAGGTGGTGACTTAACCACTATGCTGCACAGCTTGGTTCAGAGGCTAAGATGAGCCGTCTCTTCCTCGTCACTAGGAATCTAAATGTTTGCCTTTGCTAAGCACTCCCCATTTTCAGACCACTATAAACCTTAGTGGTTTATGGTTTCGTTTGGATCACACGAGTAAAAATAGTGCATTTTAAGATAGACAGATTAAGTCTCTGGCTTAAAACTCAGAACGGGTCTCAGTCTCTGAGGACCTGGTCATTTGCAAGACAGATCAGAACCTAGATCCAAAGCCTCCACGTCCTCTCATTTCTTCCTGGATTTGAGCAGGAGGGTGCTTCTCGTGGGAGGCTGGCAGCCTCCAGAGGCTATCCTTTTGGAGTCTAGAGGTAAAAATACCTTGCAAGAATATATTTTTGGAGACTTAATGTGAAAGCATCTTGCAAGGACATCACACAATTCATCGTGCTACATCTGGGAGTGTTATTCTTTCTTCCTCCTGTCTAGGCTCAGCAAGCCTTTACCCCAGAGACCCAGACCCTGGCAAATGACGCCTACCCCGGCCCGGCTAACAGTGCAAACTCTGAACAAAGCTGCTCTTGAAGCTCAGCCATTTAGAAGACTTTATGAAGCCCACTGGGGCCCCCCGATTATTTTGCAACAAGTCATATCCCATGAAGAAATTCACTTCTCTGCAACACAAAACAGAGGGAGATTAAAGAAAATGGCAGGAGGGGCAGGAAGGGTGGAGAAAAGAAGTAAGACCCCCTGCTGTTCTGTCTGGCCAGAATCGTGTCTTTTAGTACCCATGTCCTCTACAAAGACGATGTTCTGATGATATATGGCCCTAATACATCACTAAATGACAGTGCTCTCCTGATATTGTACCCTGAAAATATGACACGTGCCAGCAGAAGCAACGGGGGATTAATAAGGAGGCCTTTTTATATTTAACTTACCTGACATTTCAATTCTTTTTTAATGGGCTTTAGTTTGTTGGAAGGGATTGTTTGGGGTCTTATGCTGTTTAAGGATGTAGGTCTGGCTTTTTCTTTTGCCTTTTCAAGGAACTCTCAGAACAAAGAAACACAGACCATTAGAATGTCCCAGCTACTCAAGTACAACTCTGATTTAAAACAGGGCAGTGTCAAACAGCTCCTCATTCTGTTTAATCATATTTTGAAATAGAACCAAAACACTGGAGATGGCAGAACACAAAAGAAATAACCACCAAATAAAAATAGTAGCCCAAAGAAAGTAGCACTGCCTGGTTTTTATTAGACTGTACATTGTCTGAGCAAGGGGTCGGCTGGCAGCTCCACGCTCATGGAGCTATAATGGATGGAACACAAAGTAGCCAGTTTGGACCACTGGACGCCGTCACAGATGCAGCTTTGACAACTCGGGCTCCCAGAAGCAGGACGGAAAGCCAGAAGGTGGACTTCGTCCCCTCCTGCCAGGGAACGGGAGCCAGGTGTGTGAACTGAGAGGAGTAAAGGTGGCCATCCTTTCTTTATTTGACCCCAAGCTTACTCCTCTCCCCTCCCCAAGCAAAAGGGAATCAAAGAGCTGGGATGTGGGATGGAGCCGGTGCTCCAGAGAAAATGTACACATACTCCTGACCGGGGGCGAGAGGGGCTGGAGTCCTGCAAAGCCTCAAACACAAGCGGTCCAGCCACGTCTCCCAACACCTCTGATTATTTTACATCGCTGTGTGCCCTTCAGCACATTTAGAATAATGAATCCGCTTCTTCCTCCACCCGAAAAGAAAGCAAAAAGGAAAGGGGAGATAAAATTCTATGAACATCTGTATGCACTTCTGGTGAGTTCTTTTATACTCTCCAGATGATGGGAGCCCAACTCCAACCACCAGCAAGACCTATGCCACAGAGGGCAGAAGCCAGCTTCCCACGCTTTGGGGGACAGCATGGAGCTTGCCCACCAGGTTGGCAGGGGGACTGGAGAGACTGAGGAGTGGAGGTGAAGGAGTTAAAAACAATAATAAAATCGGAGCAACTTCCATCGGAAAGGCTGCAATATGATGTTCAGGAAGGACAGATGAAGATACGACTTTGGCAGTGCCTTTTCTGGCCCACGGCCATGTGAAAGCTGGGCTCCCTGGCTACACAAAGGGGCTGAGAACTCAATGAACCCTTTTAATTGTGCACATAGATGATTCTCTGCCAAGAAGGAAAATGTCTGAAATACGCACGCAGAATGTCTTAGACCCCATTTGGGTCCTGCCTGGGTGACTGGCGGTGGCAAACCATGTCTTCACGTGGCCAGCCCTGAAAGGTGCCCCCTCATCAGCACACGCTGCTGCCTGCATCACCCACAGTGGGTGGGACCCACCAGGGCCTCAAACGCCCCCGACTCCTGTGGGTCAACAACAAGCCACTGAACAGATTTTTCATAGGACAGAACAGAAGCGTTTTCACAGGTTGCCCATGAAAGCCCGCGCACTGTTGGGAGCTACAAAAATACCTTCTCTTGACAAGTAAATGGAGCTGACATCACAGGGAAGAGGCAGGGTGGAGGGGCTGCTCGCAGTCCATCTGTCATCTTGACAAAGTAACTTTCTGGTCACTAGTGAGACACTTTAAAGACATCTGCACAATTGACCCCGACCACCAGCAATCACAGAGGCTTTCAAAGGGACCCCTGGGATGGCAGGCTTTAGAGCTGGTTCCTACCGTCCTGCCTCCGGATAACGGTAAGGGCGGCGTGATGCATCGGGTGCTGGAAAGATCCCTGCTCCCAGGTTGTCCTCACAGTGATACTGACTACAGAACGTGTCCAGTGAGCCTGAGGAACATCAGATGGGGGAGCAAAGGGAAGCATGGGCCCTCTAGCTGGCTGGAACTGAAAAAGCCAGCCCCAGATAGCATTCCCACATGAGGACAATTCTGTGAGCTAGGGTTGGTCTGACTCATTCACCAGGGCCATTAGCAGCATGTTCTCTTCACCAAGGCCTTCCCAAGGGCCACGTGCAGGTGTCAGAAGAAACTAGAGGAGCCACAGATTTATTTCATAGGTTTAGAATGCAGTTTGAATCCACTAGCTTTCATTTTCAATTCATTAAACAATCAACAAGTGCAAACTTTGCATATAATCCACGTTTGATTAAGATGTTATAAAGAAATAAAAGTTGCTGGTCTTGCAACTGTAAAATGTCTTAGGTAAAGTATAAAAATACCAACATACTGAATTTTAATTCATATTCCAAAACCGATAATGATCATGCTACCAAGTATGAGCAGTAAGAGCTTTTAAAAAAATAGCTTTCTATAGGAAAAATTTTGTTTTATAATTGTTATTGCTTATAATTATATATTTTACTCTGACTATATTATTGTTCACTGGAAACAACTTTTCATCTTTTAATGTATTTGTATAATTTCCCCACCAATCAGACTTGTGCAAAGTCATGTGAGCTATGAAAAAGGCAAATCACAGAAAAAGCAGAATTTGGAGTAGAAAGAAAATTTCATGATTTACTTTTGGTGGTTGGAATTAGTTAGATCTTCAAATTATGGGATCAAAAAAATTAAACACAAATAGCACATCCTCATTTATTTGACCGATAAGCACTGACGGGGCCCAGCATTCTCTCAGGCCCTGGGGGTACAGCATGAACATCAGATTCGACATCCTCACATGGCCGATATTCTAGTTGGGAGACCTACAGGAAACCAGTATCTGCATGGTAACGGGCACTGACAAGGACTTCAGAGAAAATGAAGCAGGACAAGGGCACAGAGTGACAATGTGTACTGGGGAGAATGGAATCCAGTCAAGATGCTTTCTCTGTTTACATCCTTACCCTAGGTGATTTTATGCAGATTCATGGCTTAAAAACCATCAATATGCGGAATGGTCCCACATTCATGCTCCCAGCTCTCTCACCCTTCAAGTGCAGACTCGTATCCGAATGTGCCCATGGATATCCAGGAAGCACCTCCCACTTAAGATGGCCCAACAGAGATCTCTGTACCACCCCTCCCGCAAATCTTTCTGACCCTCTACTAAGGAAACATTTGCTCTGAGACCAGAGTGAGGGGATGAGAATAGGTAATATATTGGATAAGTGTGTTCCAGGTACAGGAAAGAACAAACGCAAACACCCTTGTTGAGAGGATGTTGTGTATCATGTGTGCTGGGAGCCCAGGGGTGAGGTCGGAGCACAGCGAGGGGCAGAGGGATGCAATGGAAGGGGAGGCCAGAGGCAGCATCAGGAGCCAGATCTGGGAGGGCCTTGCAGACCACAGTTACACTTCAGACTGTGTTTCGACTGAGATGAGAAGTTACCAGAAGGTCTTTCATAAATAACTGAAATAATTGGATATATACTTTTAAATGGTCGCTGGTTGATAATATATCATCCAGAGGCAAAAAAAAAAAAAAAAAAAAAAAAAGGTGATCATGGAGGTAGTCAGAAATTCTCAGGTATATTTTCAAGGTTTTGCTGTCAAGATTTGCTAATAGATTGAACATAGGGTATAAGAGAAAGAGAAATCAAAAACCCCGTGGCTGACGGCCTGGGAAAATGGAACACTGCAGTTGACATTGCTGGCTGAAAAAGACTAGATTTGGGGGAGGGGTGGGACAGAGATCTCTGTTGGGGGCCATTAAGTCAGAGGTGCTTCCTGGACATCCATGGCCACATTCAGATAGGAGTCTGCCCTTGACGAGTGAGAGACCTGGGAGCATGAATGTGGGAACATTCAGCATATCGATGGTTTTTAAGCCGTGAATCTGTATTAAAATCACCTAGGGTAAGATGTAAACAGAGAAAATGTCTTGATTGGATCTTGGGGCCCTCCAGTATTTAAAGTTTGAGAAGATATGAAAGACCCAGCAAAAAAAAAAAAAAAAAAAGTCCAGGAAAGAGTAGCCAGATAAACAAAATTCTTATAAATCCATCATGCAAATGCTAAGAGAATACTACACATGCAAAGTCCTTACACACACGCACACACACACACATACACCTGTACCAAATCACTGCCTGGGATTATTACATGAATCCAGTGACCACCAGGGGTCACCTTCTTGCAGTACCTGCCACCATGCCAGATACCTAGAGACCAGGATACTTCAGGATGGACCTGTCACTGTCAGCCACTGAGGCTCAGTAGATGTTGTCTTGGCCGCTGCTGTGTGCTTCTTGCCCCTACTGCTAATAAACTCCATGCCTGCCAAGCTACATCTCTGAGGAAGTAGACTCAAGTTTAGGAAAATTCTGACTGGCTGGAAGAGTTGACAATAAGACCGATATCCCCAACCAACAAGGCTCAGACCCACCAGAGCCTAGTGACCAAAGTCTAGCTGAGTATTAAGGAAGAGTGTGGGAGGGAGACAACATTAACCCTTAGGAGTAATGGAAAGAAAAGGAAGGGAGAAATCCTTTAAGTTTTCCTTCTCAGTTACACTAAAGACCTAGAGCCAAAGCCCCGAGATGAATAGAGTCCACAGTCAGACCCTGCTTTCAATTTCTGATCCCAGCAAATGTGGCTCAAAGCTGGGAGTGTGATCTCATCTATGGCAGGGTAACTAGGATAGAGGGATCTAGGGAAGAGGCCTGGACTCGCAGACAGGCGCTGGCCAAGAAGCAGGGAAGCCAACACCCCACAACCACTTTGGGGCTCACTCGGGAAGTAAGCGAGAGGCAGAGAGGCCAGCAGAGAAGCTGGAGCTAAAGATATGTTGCAACTGTGGGATCTGTACTCCTCTCTGTCCTTTCAACAAAGGATTTCCTTCCCAGATATTGCAAGGCTCTTAAAGTTCCCCTGGGCATCCTCTCCACCAGGCTCAACGATATCAGCACATCATCATTAGCAGAAAATATTTACTAACCCCCTACCTGGGCACTCGGCTCTGATTTAAGCCAGCCCTTTAGCTGTTCCTATCCATCCTTTTCTTGACCCCTTAATCCTTATCACAAATGGCCTGCCCCTTGGCCTTCCACCGGTTCTTCCAACTCTGCATGTGCCAGAGGGCTTCCCACTGGACACCCCATCCCTCACATGTCTGGCCTCCATGGTTTCTGTAGGAAGAACAACCACCCCACTGTAATTCTGTTCGTGTGTCTCATTATCAGGCCGAAACCAAGAATTAGAAACTGAAACTGAGGAAAACAAGACAGAAAACTTGAGGCGTGGTGACATCATGGAAATGCTGAGCTAATAACAGAGAAAGAAAATAACATGGTAAAAAATAATAAAGATGGAGATGATAAAGGTGAAACCCTGGAACAATGGAATGCCAGGCCAATTAAAAAAAATTTTTTTTAAGGATTCTCATTAAAAGTATGGGAAACAGCTTAGCAATGCGACCAGAATTAAGTGAAGGCAACAGCTCGACTCTATGTTCTCCCTGCTCAAGGAAAAGATGGTGTGAGCACAAATGGGGTGGCATAAAGAGAGAGAAAAGAACTCAAGTTTCCCAGAATAGTTCTGTTCTGGATGAGGAAGGTGACTGCTGCACAGGTAATGGTTAGCAGAAGGAAACAGCTTCTATTATGGAGGTTTGGGGATGGAAGGGGTTGCGGTGGGATGTCTCCAAACCCCACCTCATCTGGTCCTCCACTCCTTATCGACTACCTGTTTCCTCCGGATGCTGCTGGACCCCAGCAAATAGTCCGAAAACCCTGGCTGTTTTGTCAAATTGCTACATCTAGTTGGCTCATGCTGAAGAAGCAACAAACATATGTCACATCAGCTTTATCCTGCAGCTGCTGCCCATCACAGAAAGACCAAAGAAAACAGAGTGTATCCCTGTGGGAATCCATCATACAAAAAGGCTGGCAGCAACCCAGAGGGTCAGAGGGTCAGCCTGTCCCACCCAAAGGCGCTAGTCAGGACTCTACCTAACTGGACCGCAGGGACTCTTAAAAACCTAAAACCCGGGGAAGTTATTTGCTGGGTGTCTCTCACTCACCCCCCTCACCCCGGGGGCTTTCTCAACCCTTGTGGTCAGGAAACATTCTCTGAAAGATACCTCAGTGGAGTCTACCCGGGCTGGTGCAGGATTCCCGTACTTGAATCATAGTTCCAATTCTGGCTCATCTGCAGCGTGAGCTGTGTCTTGCTTTACTTTTCTGAGCTTTAATTATTTCACCTGTGAAATGGGTTTCTTGAGAAAACCTACCTACCTTAACTCACAGTGTGGCTTTGAAAAAACTGAAGTTCAGGCTCCCCCTAATTTATGAACACAGTATTTATTCATAAAATCATTGTTAAGAGGTGCTATTCTAGGTGCTTCGAACAGTAGTGAGAAGTCAGACACAGTTCTTGCCTTGAAGAAGCTTAAAGTCCAACAGGAGAGACAGCCATGTAAATAATCAACAAAACTTCAGGGTAGGCAGGAGTAAGGGTTATAACGAGAGTGACCAACATAAGTCTTTGAAGAACAAATGATTAATTCCAATCGGGCGACTAGAGGAGCCTTGAGAGTGAAAGGACATGGAAAGAAAAAGCAGCACTTCAATAAATACCATTAACATGCAAGAGAATTGTGTGAAAGCCCCCACAAAAACAATAATCTATAAATGGGAGTTGACCCACTGTTAAGTTTTGTACCAATAACAGAAATTCAATTGTCCCAAACCCCTCTTTAACATGTTGCTTCAACGAGAAATTTACCTATATTTATGTTTCTATTTATACATCCTTCCTTCTCTTTCCACTAACCTCAGTTGGAAAGAGTTTTTCAAAAATGGGCCTCCGTGTAGAATCACTGGAAGAGTTTATTAAAAATGGAGATTCTCTGGTCTCCACCAGACCTTGGTGTCAGAGTCTCTGGAGGAGAATCCCTGAATCTGCATTTTTAACAAGCTCCCTCCTGGTTCTTAGGCACATTACAAACTGAGAGCCAAGGCAAAATCCTTACCACTGACTTGTTAGTGTGAGATAACATAAGCAGTCATGTTGAAGTATCTGGGTGAGGACCAGAAGAGGGAGGGGCTGCCAGCCATGGAGACTCAATTGCCTGCTCCTTGACACCAGTGCCCAAAACTCCACTCGAAGGGGCCCCCCCACACGCACACGACTACTGGTTCAATCCCACGTTCACACTTTTATTTTAGACTCTAGTGATAGAAGGTAGTTTGCAAACTAGTTCCATTATCTTATGTTACACTAAATACATACATATTATGCACGCACGTGCACATTGGGGTGTGTGTGTGAGGGTGTGTGTGTATAACCTATCACAGTCAAGGAATAATAATTTGTTCTGATTAATCAAATATTCCAACCAAGAGTTAATATCTGTGGCTTACATTAGTTCATCAAGAACTCTAGAGCAATATAAGCTATCTAACTTCAAAACTATCTGGAACATAATTTAATCTTTTTGTTCATTTTTTTAAAAAGTGTTTTTCCAATCTCACAGTGCCTCAGGCCACTATTAACATAAATGCTCAATAAATATGTGCTGAGTTTAATGACCATCAATCATTTTCCTCCTTCAGTCCTGCAACTCAGCTCCCACGTTCCCTGCTGAGCACACACCGTGTCCTGTGTTCCCTCTCGTTGGCACGAAGGTGAATGCTTCCCTCTCTACCTCCTCTCCACCCCCACCACCAGAAGAAGGGGTCTGTGGATATACAGAGAGCCCGTTAATTCAGAGCTGGGGTCCAGAGATTGAGAAGTGTTCCTGTTTCACTATTTCACCACATTTTAGGTTTAGTTTATGATCCCGGTGTAAATTCAGCCTTAATTTAAAGGCCCCCTCATTCAGATACATTGCAATAACCTGTTCAGAGTAACTCTCTCCAGTAAGAAAGTCTTAAGATGCTCAAAGTATGAATTAGGTTGAACCACAAAAATTGCTGTTTCTTTGATATTCACCAAATATCAAAATTTTCATACACTTCAACCAAACACCAAAATCTGGGAACTGTATGTGTCTGTCACTTGGCCAAATAGTATGTAAATTACTTTAAGCAAGCTTCTCTTTGCCCTTGTCCAGTGTATGGTTTATACAAAACAGGAAAAAAAATGTGCATGTTTTTAATAAATCCCAACTATTCCCCTACACGCACACATACAAGCACTCACAAGAACAAGGAAGCCCGCTCTGTGGGACATGCATGCCCAGCACACCCCAGTAAGGAGAAAGAAAGGCTAGTTCGTACAAAGGAAGCCACCCCTGGATTAATGAGACTCGAGAAAAGGGCATATATCCCCTGCCCCCCTTCCCGGCCATCCAGCTTTTCCCCAAATTCTGACTTGATTCACCTCGTAGGGGAAAGGAATTTCCATCCCAGTGCTCACCTATGTGCTAATGGGACTGGGAGCTGACCTCGAGTGAGTCCCACCAGGCACAGAACCATTGTTTCACCAGTGCTTGAAAACAGGAAATCACCACATCTCAATTCTAATCGGCCCTGTTCCCCACAAGAAGCATAGACACAGGTACATGGTGAGACCCTAAACTGTTTTGGCATAGCAGATCTCCGGCGGGAGAATATCTGATTAAACGTTCATGTCCTCTCATTCAGAAAATAATGTCCCCCCGGAGACCAAGAAACACTGCTATGTGAAATGTCTTGATGCTACTGCCTTTACACTATAAATCCACAAGGCAAGAGAGACCCAGCAGGCTGTGAGAGCCTCCAGGATTTGTGAATTTCTGAAAATAAAAGGGACAGAAAGAGGCAGTCAAACACGGCACAGCCAGACTTTACCAGAGGCAGAAGCTTCAAGCACCACAGACCACGGACACAATGCAGGTGCATCCGACCCAAGAGTGAGCAATTGTCATATCTTGCCTCAGACACTTCTGCTTAATGGGAAAATAAAATAGCAAAGGAATCCCCACCCCCCGGTATTTTCCAATAAGAAGCTCTAAAAATAAATATGAAAAAGGATGCAAATGTCATTGCTTTGCTCACTAAAAAGGAAGCAGTGAGGGGTGAAAGGAACCTTAATGCCATTGCTGGGGTCCACAGATTTCTCAGAGAGAAACCTAGGAAATATAGGTTTAAAAAAAAGAAAGAAAGAAAAGCAATGTTTACAGAGAAAGAGGGAAAAAATTAAGATAAGGAACCTAAAAATGCCTCTCAGTGAGGCCCAAAGAAATACAAGAAAAACTTTGGGCCTTCTGGTCTTCGTGCCTCCTTTCTGTGGACCAGGGCTGGTCGCCCGATCTCATCTTCCTGAGGTCACCCACAGCGGAGAGGGCCCGCAGCACCAGCCGAGAGACCCACCGCACAGGTTCTAAAAATAAGATGCTCAGCCTACGCCTGACAGCCTCAGAGGCCATGAAAAACCATCCAGCCAAAATCTATTTATCTGACCAAGAATACAAGAGCTATTTTGGAAATGCCTGCTTTTATAAGTTAAAATGGGCTGACTGTCATCTCTATTATTTTGATTATTACTGTCATTCTCCTTGAAGTGTCTCTGGGGCATCATCACTCATGCTGCAGGTCCTCTCCCAGAGTCACTTGATGGTTATTCCATCAAAGAAGGGCATCTGGGGAACACCGTCTCATCAGTGGAGATGTTACTTGTCCCACCCTCTCATTTTCTCTTGTTGAGTTACCTGCGTGAAACCTTAAAACTGCCATTCAGGTTACAGACCTACCTTTGAACTTCTCATTTGGCAGATCTGGGTTAGTACCACCCATTACCTAACATTAAAAAAGAAGAAAAAAAAAACCTCATTACACTACACGACATGTACACACAATAAGGCCTTTGTCCTTCAAAGAAAAACATAATTTTCAACAGACTCAGCTTCCAGAAGCCAAGGGAGCTAACATCCAAAACCCAATATAAACATTAAGGCTTGTGTCAAGGTTTTGGAGCTAGCCTCACTGGAAAGGGGAGGAAATGACCGGCTGGGGCAGCAACAAGGATGGGGAGGCATTTTTCATTGTGACTTTTGAAAGCAAAAGTGAGATAATCCCAGATTCTTCCCTCTCACACCTCCTGTACTGTCATGCACATTGCTGCATTTGACAGCAGGATATTCTCTAAGAGGGAATGTTCCTTTTGTCACAAAGGAAAGCCGGTCTTAATGTCTACAGGACTCTAAATTTTCAAAGGTGAGTACATTCCTTTGAAAGGGAAAAATGTGTTTTTGTAATGATTATTTAGGATGTCTTTTATAGAGAGGGTTGACCTTCTGTGACAAACTCTCTGGGAGAATCATGTTTTGGAACTTGGAGTTCCATTCTAGGGGGAGCTAGCCCAAGTGTTAACAACCCAAACTATAAACAGGAAACTCCAGGCTGACTCCTACTCAAGTCCCAAGGTTGTGGACCTCTCACTGAAGATACGGAGCTTGCAGAGATGACTGGACGAGGTTCTTAGACTTTCAGACTTCATCTCATGAGGCATAAATTCACCCAAGTACCTACACCACGACGCAGAGCATGCTGGTGAAGAGAAGGCGACAGCACACCCTCAGAGCAAGTGATGGGATCATGGGTTGCAAACATTCAAAGCTGCATGGATTTGTAGGGCCCCCGAGTCCAAATCCAGTCACATCAGTGACTCTGGGATCAACCTGGAGAGGGAGAGGCCCCACACCACAGGCATGCAGGAGTGACTGTGCTCAGTCAGAGAGCAGGACTCTGCACACTCCCAGATGGAGGGGCCTCACAAGGGCCAGGCTCAGCAGGTCCACTCAGTAATTAGGTTTACATCCTTGCCTCCCACCTGCCACCTCCTGATTCAATGGCAAGTGCTGAAAAAGGACAACTAGGCCTCACTACGAACGCAACGTTGTGATCTATCTGTAGATGGGCACCCACCAAGCACGTGAGCCTTGGAAGATGCAAAACAGAGCAGCCATCCATCTTGCTAAGTCCCAAAGACGACCAGCGTTTTCCATCTTCTATCAGAAAAGATAGCAGTCATGTCTACTGAAGTTCCTTGTCTACCCTGACAGAAGTTCACAGTAAACATATTTCACAAGTGTCAACAAATATTGAAATAAGAACAGTCCATTTCATCACTTCTTAAAAGCATTGCATCGACAGTCATAGTGGCAGTGGCCATCGCTTCAAAAGTGCTTACCATATTCCAGACCCTGTTCTGAGAACTTTACATGCCTGTTGTTGTTGTTGCTGTTGTTTTAAAGATTTTACTTATTTATTTATTTGCGAGAGAGAGCGAGCACGAGCATGCATGGGGGGAGGGGGAGAGGGAGAAAGAGAATCCCAAGCAGACTCCATGCTGACCTTGAGACCATGACCTGAGCCAAAATCAAGAGTCAGACGCTTAATTGACTGAGCCACCCAGTCGCCCCGAGAACTTTACACGTTGTCACCCACAGTTCTGACCAAAGCCCTATAATAAAGGCAAAGAGATACAGAATATTAGGCAATTCACCCAAAGCCTCACAACTATTAAGGAGTAGACATAGGAATCACTATACCATTGTTCCTAAAAAAAATATACTTATTAAATAATCTGCTAAAAACTGGTTTATGGCATATACTTCACTTTCTTCTATTCAAATTCTTGCCCTTAATAATTCCATTTATACTCTTAACAAAGGCCTTTCACAAACAGTGCATTTAACCCACACACATCACCTCAGTTAATGCCTCCAGTCAACAGATGAGGGTCTGCATGATTATTCCTCTTTAGAGGTGAAGCTGAAGGGTGCACACACCGTTGTGACTTGCCCAGGACTCACAACTAAGACTCAGAGAGTACAGGACACGTGTTCAGTGATGCCCAGATAGCAGGTGGCCCCCATGAGACTTGAACCCATAATTTCAGACACCAACGCTGCCACTCCACAGCTGTACTTCAATGACAAAGCAGATATTAAACATTTAGTGAAGGAAGAAAATATTTTTCCTGAAGATCTAACTAAGGGATTAAATTATATTATAATATTTTTTAAAGCACCATTAGCAGTTCAATAGAACAAACTTGAAAGTTTATAATGGTAAGATTTTATATTAGCCAGACTCTTTTATATTGTTGCTCAATAATAATAATAATAATTAAAAAAAAGCCTCAATGTGGCCTTGTCCATTTTGCACTTAACTATAGAAACATTCCAAAGATGTTTGGAAAAGTATATTACTTTTATCCATGAAATTAGTTTTGTTTTGGTACCTTTTAAAATTTCATGTGGTATTTATTCACTTTTACTAAGAGCTTTCCAAATCAAAGTAAATTTTCAAAATCCCTACAGCAATCTTAGTTCTGGATTTCTATCAAATGGGGTTCCAGCAAATTCCATCTACGATGAACTCTATTCCATGTGAAAACGTACAGCAGGTATTAGGGAGGTGGACACCATCACTGATTGTTTCCAATAGTCCGATAAGATAATGAGAAAGTTCTTTCTTTGATATTCTAGAATCTTCAGTCTAAGGCTGCAATATTTATTACCACTGGTCTTTCTAGTCTTCAAACATCTTCAGCCTTGGTCTGCACTTTCCCGGTTCTGCTCCTTCTCCTATAACTACTTCTCAGTCTCTGTCATGGGTTTCTCCTTTTCCTACCCTTCCCTTAAATATAACCCTTCTTCTAATTACTCTTGTAGGCCCATTTCTTGAAAGCTCCATGTAGACAAATAATTTATTCCCTAAGTGTTGAAGTGTATTTCAATTCAGGCAGTTAACAGACGTCTCTGTCCTCTGGTCCTGATTTCTCTACCAAGCCTACTAGGCTCCCCTACCTGGAAGGTCATCAAAGCCAACTCATCAGGTCTAAACTCATTCTCACACACCCACATCAGTGACCTCTTCTCTTCCTACATTGTCTATACCACCGGTAGAACTCTCGAAATTCCCTCTAATTCACCCCATCTCTCACTTCTGCCATCTGTTCTATTGTCAAGTTCTATCAACTTGGGCTCTAAAATTCCTCTGCAAGTCTAGGGGTCCCAGCACATTGATAGACTTTTTTAAGGGGAGCTACCCAATTTTGACTATTGTATAAAATTTGTGCTACCACTGAGAACACATACTATCATGGCAATATCTAACAGATGCAATAATTTGCCAAATGAGTCATGCAACAATAGAGAGCAAAAATGGAATTTTGAAAAGGCTGCTCTGGAAAGTAAACTCTTCTATTCAGGTGGCAGCACCCTGCTCTAGAGACACCAAGCAATTAGCAAAGTGACTGCTACAGAGACACCCTAGCATATCACTCTACCATAATGACACTGCATTTAACTCCTGTCTTGCTGGGTGTGGCTTGGAGTCTTTTAAACCACATATTCTAGAGCTGGAAGGTGGTTAAAGAAATTCAAAAGAGTGAGCAACATTGGTTTACCCCCACGTCTCCTTCCATTCCCACTGCCCATGCTCCTTGCTCTCACTGGCTTGCTGCTTACTCTCTCCTGACCTCGCCTGACCTCTCTCAACACATCCCCGGAGGCTGTTGTCCAAACTCCAGCCTCTCCACACCTGAAACATGCCCACGGAAAATCCTCGAGGCACTTATAGAAAACACATCTGATCGTGTCATGTGGCTGCACCAAAATAGGAAATCCTCCCAATTACATGAGTGGAACTGATCTCATTATTGCACCCAGCTTTCTAACTCCAGCTTCTACCAGAGCTTCGGGCACTCAGGACTCGGCCCCCTCCACAGTCCCCAGGCACACACTCCTCTGTGCCTTTCCTCCAACAATGCCTTGCCAAGACCAGCTTTCCTCCACCTGTCAGGGTCCCAGGTAATCCAGTCAGAACTCAACTGCAACTCCCTTAGTACTTGGGTTCGAGTCGATGATAGTGCTTTTTTCTGTCACTCCTGTGGAACTTATTTATGCCTGGGTCTTTCTCCCCCATTAGGCTGTAGGCAAGAATCTGTCCTGTTGGTCTTTGCTTCCCCGAGGTGCCCAACCAGCACAATGCTTCAAACACAGAAAAAGCTAAAAATAATTTTAAAAAAAAATGGAAGGGGAGAATGAAGTGTGGAGAGAAGGAAGAAAGAATAATATTATTGAAATTATAACCTGCTATCCCTAGTGCTTTGAGTAGTGTTTTATAGAATTAGATCTGGGAATCAAGAGGTCTTAAAATATACACTCAGCTCATTTGCTGATCTTAACGAAGTTCAACAAGCACACTTGACCTCCCGGCACCATGAAAGGTGGTGTTATTCGTCTTCTTTTTATCACAAAGGAGTCAATATACCATCAGCTGGACAGAAGTGCCACAGAAGAGGGTGAGAAAAAGTGATATCCTTTACTGGTGCCACAAATTTTTATTAATTCCCTTTATTTTCCATCGTTCTGCCGTGCCTGACTTTTCTAACTATGTCTTCCTCTTCTGCCTCACCATATCCGTATCCCAATCGGCAGACGGGCTCCCCTTCCTCAGCATCATTTCCTACACTTAAAACACAGTTTACCACTGGTGTGCACTTGAAAGGCCAGAGTCTACGAATGAAATGAAAGCGTGTTTGAAATGGGATGGGATTGGGAATGGGGAAGGGGAGCACACGAGTAAATAGGCAGCAAAAACCCACTCAGGTCTGGAACGGGGTTGGGAGACTTCCACGAGGCGGGCCAGGAAAATCCCCAGGCTGCCAGACCACTAGGCAGTTTTTCCAGAATTACGGCGCTCCTGAGTCCCAACTCTATCCCTCTGCCAATAAAAGTACAAGTGAAGGTGACCCCACAGGCATAGAGATGTAAATACTCTGCAGAAAAACGAGGCCCCTCTTCCATGGAAAGTTTTTTTAGTGTTTAATGGAGAGCAAGGGGAAAACTTACACCAGGGCTCGCAGACCACTGGACCAATAAGGAAGCCGTCTAGATCAGCCCAGTCCAAGTCTGGAGGGACAGAAAAGCCCACAAATGTTCCTGACTTAGCCCTGTTCATTCATAATGATGGGTGGGCTTGGCATCATTATCCCCATGCTTTTTCTTCTTTTTTTTTTTTCTTCCTTTTCTGATGAAACTTTGCATCCTACTCCATGTGAGGAAATAAGAATTTAAACAATAATGTCATCATCAACAACAACAACAATGAATCATTCTAGAGAGCTCACTCCACACCAAACTCTGGGCCAAGCCTTCCATGCGGCCGCTCACTTCATTCTCATGGCAGCTCTCTGAGTTTCGTATGGGCATTCATCCCGCTCTCCAGATGAGGAAACCAAGCCTTTGAAAGGTAAGGCGACCTTCCCAAGCTCACCACCAGTGAGTGACAGAGCCTAGATTGGAACCCAGGCCTGTCTGATTCCAGCACCCAAGCTCTTTGCCAAAATATGATGCAATGCCAGACAAAAGCTGCCTGAACTGTGGGTCTTCCTTTGAAAAGCCCCCCAAATTCCAGACTTGGTGTGTGCTACAAGACCAAAATCACTCTAACCGCCCCCAAAGAGAGCCTGTGTCAGCTTTGCAGAGGTTGAAATAACTCTCTGAAGCCCTTGGAAGTATTTATAGGCATTTCTAAACAGTAAACAACTAGTAAAGGCAAATTGGTTTAATGGAGAAAGCACTCGATTCACAACCCCGTCTGTCTCTTAGGAATGGTATAACCTCAGGACATTTGCTTGGCCTCTCTCAGCCTCAATAAAGCATGGGTAGAAATAACTGCCTCAGAGCTGGTACTGGTGAACTTGCCAGCACAATGCTATAAATAAGTTACCTCCCCTTAACTCTGCTCTATTGAATACACCATTTTGTGGAAAAGCAATTAATCAGAACACCTTCTAAACAGAAAATAAATAAATAAACAAATACCGATCACTTCCTTAGTGAGCATCAAAAGTCTAAACATGATATGAAACAATTTTCAAAAAATATGGCAATCTGTGTACATGTGCACATACTAAGGGCAGTATCTGTCTGAACACATCTAGACTACTTCATATTTCCTCTTTCTCTCTCTCTCCCCACCCCCAACTCACACACACACACACACACACACACACACACACACACACACACACACACACATTGAATCCTGATACAACATTATCTCCCTCATTCTCAAACATGTGCCTAACACTTGTTCAGAAAATAGATATCTACTCTCTAGCCAGTTAACTTAAACAATAAAAAAAAAAATGAGGATTTTACAGAGATAAGGCACCCCAGAGAACCGAAGATGCTGGTAGCTACTTGTTTAGTGACAGAGGATTTTTGTGAGTAAAAAGTAGAAGACAGCAGACAAAGTCTCCTCTGTTCTCACCACTTGGTTGACTCCAAGATAGGTGGAGGCCCGCTTCTTGTAACACCAAATTTCACATTGCTTTTTATGAGCAGAGGGTCCATTTCTACATTGCACCTCTGGATTTAAAAGAGGAAATTTAAACCTCAGAATAATGTTTTTTGCTGAACAAATGTATGCCAAACTAAGCTCTGACAGACTTCTGGTTTTCTGAGTCCTGGCCCCCAAAGTTTTCTCAGGTTTCCAGTACCGGGCCGAACTCACTGGCTTGCCCTGCTTCCTTCTATGTGACAGTTAGGTGGAAAGGGACAAGAAGTAGGAGCACCACCTCCCAGGCACAGTTGGTGGATTTGGGGATGCCCAAAAGATCCCGAGAACTGGTCTGGGTTCATTATATGAACGTGACTTATCACCGCACTCCAAGAAAGGCACACCCATGTGTTTTCCTAGGCATTCTGGGGGGAAAATTCCAGCAGAAAGGATGGGGGGTGGAAATCATACAAAACAGCAGTAAGTCTGAGCCTTTTCTTTCCCAGCCCCATAAAAAACCATTTTTTAAGGTGGGGAAAAGCCACGCTTTGCTTTCTAACTAAACAATGGAGCACTTGCGTCTTTAAAGTGCCCACCGGATTCCCTCAGTTTCATGACAGTGGTCCAACTTCTCACCTTCCCCTTGAATAGATGAACTGAAGCTTTTTGACTCCTACACTTTAAAATTATATCCATCACCAGCTAACAGACAGGTTATTCTTGGATCACAGCTGATTCTGGCAAGATGCTGGGCCTTAGCAGATGAGGATAAATGAGAATACAATTATTCAGTTCTGCTTGCCGTGGCCACTGCATCCACTGTCATCTTCAAAATTCCCACAGAAATGAGCTCATTCCACCTTTAAAACATTTTAGAGCTTAAAAGTTTAAATCAGGCCAAGTTGATTTTGTGGGGTTTTTCAAGCTTTTACACTGTAATTATATACAGGACTTTGTGCCACCTATTTCCTCCCAACTGTAACATTTTACGTCTTTTTTAAGCATACGGTGAGGTTAGCTTTTTTTTTTTTTTTTTAGTTCATGTTATGAAATAAGATATGAGCTTGTGCTCAGCTTTAAGCACCTTTTTGCCAAAAGGCTGGACCAACACAAACTAAATATGACTATTTTCTTTATCCAAAGTACAGTTTTGACTATTACATACCCTCTTAATGTACATACATAAAACTAGCTCACAACTAAAACTCCCTGCAGGTCAACTGAGATCATAATGAGATTTTCCTTTCATATAATGTGATTAACAAATGTTAGCTAACTGAACTCCAAAAAGACTCAAAAGAGAAAAACAAAATAACTCACGCAGTACCAAGAAGTAAAATAACTCAACAATCTAATTTTTTCTTGCTTTTTCACATCTTTAAGCAAATAGCCTGTTCCACTCGATTATAGGGATGTGCTCTAGAGGCAGATGAAACCGAGAGCTAGTTCCAGCTCTATCTACTAAAATATGAACTTCACAAGCTAGGAGACTCCTTTGGCCTCAGTTTCCTTGTCTGTAAAATGGGGGTAAAGGGCTTCAGAGGATTTTTGTGGAGGTTAAATGAAATAATGCAGGCTTAGATAAGTGCCAACAATATAAATGTTGCTACCACTGATATTATCTATCTGCTAAATATGGCTACCTTCCAAACTAAGTGTAAAAATGCCAACCCGCCTCACAGCAGGCTGGGGTGCTTTGAAATCCTTGTTCTGCAGTGGATCCCTTGGAAACTTACAAGGACACACACAAATACAGAATGGCCAATCCTCTATTCCTTCTCAATTTTATCAAGTCATTACAAATGTTTGGGAAGCACTAACTATGACAGCTGGGGTCCCATAATCCTACACCCCTGCGAGGTCAGGGTAACATATCACTGGACCTTTTGGCTCCTGAAAGAACTCTGAGGCATCTTACAAATAACAAGCGAGGTGGATTGTCAGAGTCGCGACTTCACCTGTTAAGAAAGGTTTTCTGACAGCTCTCACTCAAAGCAGATACCTCTAAATATTAGATATAAATGAACCGATGGTCCTTCTGAACTTAATCAATACTTTTCCAGGATAAATAATCATTCCCACTTGAATTCCAACTCATTCATCTTTTCAGATTCATTCTTTTAGCTTCAAAATGGCAGGATTCTAACATCTATCTTATTATCAGTAAGGCTGTGCTTTCAGAGAAAGGCACTATTTTCCACCCCGAGGAGAATACTGAGAAGGTGGATTGCTCTGTATAGAATTTTTCATAATGTTACTTGGGAACAGTTTGCAAACTACATGTTTAAACTTCATGAGTAGTAAGACTGCTGAGGAGAAAAACAGTATTTTCACATGTGGAGCTCCGAGCACATTTAAATGTTACTCAGGAATTCCCACCCCCCCCCCAAAATCTTAAGAGATTAAGATAAAATAATTCACTCATATTATACAGGTAAGATCAATGAACGGAGAAGGTTATCTCTCCCTCTCCACCCCCCACACACACCGCATTTGTAAATATAAAATGCATACAAAATTTAAACACAAAGTTTCTTCTCAACAGGTCCTTTAGTAAAGGATCACTAATTAACATGGCAACTCATAAACAAAATCCAAAGAGCCCCTCCTCTTGGCTTTTATTAAGGCAGCAATATTTACCGTCTCAGCAGACATACTGCATTTTTACTTCTGTCTCTGTTGATTCCCTTAGTCTTCAGAACCTGCTAATCATTCGATACAGGTATTCACCTTCACTCATTTATCATTTTGCAACATTGACCTCACCCCTTGTCATGAAAAGTTTGGGTAGTTTAAACCCAGATGGCTTGGCTTTCCCCTAAATTGAAAAGACTCCCCTCCCCAGTTCCATACAGCATGTTGATCTGATAACTAGCAGTCATCTATCACTTTGGGGGTTTGCATTTGACTGCCTGAATGTTTTTCCAGCAGGGTTTTGTGATGTGTAGTTCTTAACCAAGTTTTGCCAATGGCGATTGGCACATAAAACACTCTGAAGCAAAAATTTTGCTCCTTGTGAGTCCCTATTTCATCTCAGAACTTCTTGTTCATATAACTTAATTTCCCCCATGTGGTTACACATTCGATCTTATCATTAACTCCTGCACTAAAATAAATTGCAACAAATTATGCTTTTGAATCTATTAGTCACTGCCAGTGTTAACTAAGCAGCCAACAGCCAAGTGTCATTCTCTGTTAAGGACAGAATGTCTTTTCTGACTCATGCTTCCAGATCAGAACCATAAAGACTGTTTTTGAGATCTTAGGGTATAAAACAGGCAAAGAAATCCAAGATTACATCTTGTCCTCAGGTTTCTTCTTTGTGACTGTCACCTCTCTTACCCTTTGTCACATACCTTATCCCTGACCTTTATACCTAAATGTGATCTCATTATTTTCTCACTAAGATGATAGAACCAAGGCAGAAAGTTTGATGGCACCTATGATTTGGTGGCAACAGCCATTCTGGGAACTAAGAGTGTCAACAGTAATTATCACTGAGACAGTGCTGTACAAAGTCCATCTTAATTTTTTTTCTATAAGGATGATGTCAAAAATAAGAATCCTAAGCCTCATGAAACATAAATTACCAAAGTTAAATTACCAAAGTTATAAAACTCAGAAATCCAGCTGAATTCAACTCACCAGCTATGTGCAGTTTTGTAAGGACTAAAAACAATTTTTAAGATCTGGTTATATGATTATGTTTAATGGATTCACCTTGTCAAAGGGAGTAATTGACTTCACATTACCTGATTCCCATACTTACCAAGCAGACACACATTATACAAGGATTGTCTGTGATAAATGGAATCTGGAGGACTTCACCTTCATTTTCACACTTTGCAACAGAACCTGAAGTGGAAAAAAAATCAATTTAAATTTTGTTTAATGGTATTATTGCAAACATTTAATTTTACACTAATCCTTTTTTGAAGCAACTACCAAATTCAGAAATCCCTAATGAGTTTTAAATTACCAAACTCAACAAAAACAAATTTCCCTCCCAAAAAATATTTTAGTTTTATTTGAAGTTTTAAAAAAAGACTGTCATATAGAGATAGATTTTCTGCTCTCAGACGGCTTAAGCACAAATCCGACTATTTCACTGAATCTTTAATAATACTCCTCTTTAATGAAGGTATTTCAACTGAACACATACCCCCATATGCAAAAAAAAATTTCAAAGTGGACATTAGGGCTGAACAAAATTCAGGACTGCGTCAACCAACAGGCCTTTATATGAATCTGCCTCAGATTGTCTTGAATTTAAATCACTTTTTGAAACAATCTCTCTCCTCTTCTCTTAGAAATTGACTTAATATTTTCTTTTCTGCACCAGGTGTCAGTAAAGTATGTCCTTCAGAATAGCAGCTGAGGTCTTCACCTGCCTGAAAGCCTATCATTATTTTATTCTGCTAGTACTACCCTTTTTAAATATGACAGTTTCTTTAAATTCAAAGCCTGGAGAGCTAGTGCTTTAAAAAGCACTGCGAACACAGAAGCTATATTGGAACCTTACAGAGTGAGAAAGAAGGATGTGCGGAAAACGGTGCGAATTTTTTCCTTGATATGCACTGGAGGAGAAGAAATCAAAATAGGGTTTGAGGAAAACAACAAAAATGCAGAAATTTCTCAAATTCAAACAGAAGAATTCCTATCATCACTATATTCATGTTAACAGCCTCTCGGTCCTCCATCCCTTAACCTACTGACTGCCTTCCCACCCCTTAACACGGCGGACTTCGCTTCATCCTCATCGGCCAGCGAGTGGCAGGCGCCAAGGTGCTCGCTCCCCACCCTCCCGTCCCCCGGGCAAGCCAGCGCCTCCTCTCCCAGGTACTAAGCCAGCGTCCCGGAGGGCCGGTCCCTCCCGCCCCCTCCCCTACCTGTCAAGAAGGAGGAAGCCAGAGACATGGGGACCCCCGAGCAATTGAGCAGCAGCAAGACGCAGCAGGTAATCCCGGGCGAGCGCCGGCAGGGACGCTCAGCCAGAGCCCTGACGCCGGAGAACCAGAGCATCGTCACCTGGAGGGAATCCCGGGCGACTGCAGGTCCCGCGCCGCCGCCTCTGCTCCGCTACCGCCGCTCGCAGTCAAAAAGGGCTCTCAGCCGGCTAGTCGGGAGACAGTCCGTGAAGGAGGGAGGCGGGCGCCCGGGAGCGGGGGGGGTTGGGGGGGAGGGGGGAGCGAGGGGTGAGGGGCGCCAGGGAGGAGGGGTCCTGCGGCCAGGCTCCTCCAATGCGGCTTTTTTTTTTCTTTTTTTTTTTTTTAGGGATTTGCTCGCAGCGGCTTAGTCGTCCGCCACCCTACGCCAGAGATGGGGCCGGGAGGAAAGAGATGTCGGAGCAGCCGGAGATAGGCCGAGCAGAGAGGCTGCGCTGCCGACTGCGCACAGCCGCTCCGCCGCCGCCGCCGCCCGGGCTGCAGCTACTGCCCGGGGCGCTGCCTCTGCGGCGGCCGCCGCGTCCTCCACTCCTGCACTCCCCACCTCCCGCGGGCCCCGCCGGCTCTCCGCCCGGCCCGCGCGCGCGCTCGCTCCCGCGCCCAAGACAGGGGCGCACCGGCCGCCTCCCGGAACCCGCTGGGGGCGCCCGGGCGCAGGAACCCCGCGCCCCGGACACGTCTCAGCCGGGAGTCCAGCGGGGCGTCCAGCCGGCTCCCCAGCCCCTCGCGGGAGGCCGCCAACCCCGGGGCGCAGATCCGAGCCGGGCAGGCGTGTCTCCACCGCCCGGCGCGCTCGGTGCCTCCTCCCTTTCCCCGGGGAACCCTCCCCTAACAGGGGATGCCACACCACTCCTGCTCACGCCGGGGTGCCCCAACCCTATGAGAAAGCAGAAAATGGGGCGCAGGGGCGCTTCACCACCCTGCTGTCTCCCAGGTGCCCCCAGCTTTGGGAAGGGGCGCAGGAGGGGCCCAGCAACTTTTCACTCCTTGCTTTGCTTCCCTCTGGCGGGGGCGCAACAGCGGACTGCCGGGCTGAGCGCACAGAGGGGCGAGGCGCCTTCTATACCAGTGTTCTGGGCTTATGTGTCTGCGCGTCCTGACTCTAGGGAGGACAGAAGTTGAAACGACACGCAAGGTCGATTAATAAAAGCACAGAGGCGAACGCTTTTCGCCCTTAAAAAAGAGGAACAGTCGCTCCAAGGCTCCTCCCTTCCAACCTCCGGCTCACTGGGGCGGGGAGGTGCTGTTTGACTAATCATTCATTCACCCGCGAAAGAGGGAGGGACCTGCCGGGCGGCTAATCTCTGGCGGGAGGAGGCGGGGGGGCGCCACGGCGGCCTCGGGAGCTTGGAGCTCTGTCGCCGTCGCAGCCTGGCTGCGCCCTTCTTGCCTCTGCAGCGCTGGGTGTCGGCGAGCCCGACCGCACGCCCCGCGGATAGCCTCCGTCCGAATCGCGGCCTTCTGCCCAAACCGTACCACCCTCTGCTCAAAGAGGGGTTGCAATGGAGGAGGGAGGGGAGAAGAATTTTTGTAACCAGATTGCGAAGGCGCGGGTTGGCATTTAGGGGACGTTGGGCAAATGTTGGGATCTGATAATCAGCTGTCCTCGGAGTTCACCTTGGGTAGCCGGCTTCCTATCCCCAAGGATGGAAATCAGGTCCCGCGTGCGCCGATCCTCCCGACAGATCACGTCTGGGTGGATCCAAAGGGCAATCTTCGACTAGCCAAGCACTTTTCTCAGCAGGACGCACCTAACAGTCTCCTGGCAAAGGCGATTGTTTTCAGTCTCAGAAACTATACCTTTAAAAATAAATTAGTCTGTTTGCTAACCCATTTAGTCTAGTTCCATCTTAAACCCTCCATGACTGGGGGTGAGGTGCTGTTTATTTGTTTTCATGTTTTAATGCAGCAATGCCAGAGTCCCCACACACCAAGGAGCTGATAGGAGCACCGCACCTTGCTCTGACATGGAAAAAATAAGGGAAGGGAAAGCTATCATTAGCTTAGCACGCTCCATTTCCCTCTCAAAACAGATTTTGAGTGTAAAACTTAAAAGAGAAGAAAGATTACGTGTGACTGGGTTTTTTTCCCCCCCTCAGATGACTGCCATGGCCAGGTAGCTTCCTGAAAATCAGAATGTGTTTAATGTGTTTACTAACCATAAAGAAAGAGATCGTAAAAAAACAAAAACAAAAACCCTCTAAACCCAATCTTACTTTCCAATCCATAGTGACTAATTAAAAAATAAAAAACTTTTATGACTACAGATCAGTACAATCAGTTGAAACCACTACCTTCTCAATCTACAAAGATTCTCTCTTAAAGATGTTACTCACAACTTAACTAGGGAAAACGGAATAACAGGGAGGCTGAGAGACCTTTTATCACCCCTGACTTGAGCAGTAGATCTGGATAAACACACATTATGGAACTGGAGGAAATCTGAAGAGGACGTGGGAGTTGCTCTGATGTGCCTTCCTCCCTGGCACCAGCCACACATCCTCAAAGGTTTGGGTGACAAAAGTATTGATGATGGAATCTAAGTGTGTGTGGCATTTCTCTAACCAGGGGCACGGTGCTTTGGGGTGCATTGAAACTCTCCCCGAAGGAACAGATCCAAAAACCACCTGGAAAACATTTTCATCTGCCTGGAAGTTTACAAATGGGAGAGATGTACAGAAGCCTTTGGCAAACCTGTCTCCTCTTCCTGTTTGTTCTAATCAGCTGCCACCAGTGATTTCCCTTGCTGCCTTTTCAGCAATTGGGGCCTACTTCTAGAAGAGCATCCTTCTCCCCAAAGGGCTTATCAGAACGTGTCTGCACACATTCGCTGCTGCGGCCACCACCCCTTCAACTGATGGTCTATCAGCTGCCGACTGGTCTCTGCCCAAAGCTGAGATATTCCAGGGTCAAAAAAGAAGGAGGAGGCCTCTGAATAACACAAAAATCTGCTTTCACAATTAAAACAAATGGTGGTACCATCCAAATCCCAAAACTCTCTTGACTGAAATCAAAAGAACAAAGTGTGTGTTTGGCTCTTTTTATAACATTTTTAAAGGAGAAGGAGATAATGGGGCTCAAAGACCATTGTCTAACTCAGGGCCCATTCCACTCGCAGTTAGACAAAGTGCTGCCTCATCCTCTTTAAAATAAAATATTTAACCTAATCTGACTAAAAGGAAATCAGGCCTGTGGTACTTGAAATTCTCATCTCCTTGTGAAACTATGATACTGAATTTTCAGTGAAAAATCCAACCAAATATATAATTTAGCACAAGAAATTGCATCAACCCAGCTTCCTAAAAATAGAAATAAATAGATCCATCAAAAAGGCAGCAGGGTAAAGGAATTGTGATACCAACCACTAGGGAGGGCCAAAAGTATTCCATAAATGTGCGAGGGTTTTGCTTTATAAAAGACATCAGGCTAGGCATTTTCGAGTTGATCAGGAAAAGTGGTGGTGCTACTAAGAAGCTTACCATCTAGTGAAGGAGATAAAGCATGTTTGTAAATGAAGGTAGGAATAAATGTAGTAATTTCCCCTTATCTGCGGGGAAATAAAGTCCAAGACTCTCAGTGGGTGCCTGAAACCACAGATAGTACGAAACCCTATATATATACACACTATGGGGTTTTTTTTTCCTATACATACCTATGATAAAGTTTAATTTACATTAGGCACAGCAAGAAATCAACAATAATAAAAGAGCAATTATAACAATATACTGCCATAAAATTATGTGAATGTGCTCTTTCAATATATCTTTTCATACTGTACTCACCCTTCTTGCAATGATGTGAGATGATAAAACACCTCTGTGATGAGATGAAGAAAGGTGAATGACGCAAGCATCATGAGCTAAGTTAGGCAGCTAATGAACCTTCTGATGATTCGTAAAAGGAGGATCCTCTGCTCCCAGACCTCGGCTGACCACTGGCATCTGAACCTGCAGAAAAAGCCCAACCACGGATAGAGGGCCATTACTGTGTAAAAGGAGGAGATAACAGGCCCTGCTGTGGAAGTTTAAAGAAGAAATTAAGCTTCCTGGAGGAGGTGGTACAGAAGCTGAGCCTTGCAAAAGGAGAGCTTTAGTAGGTGAAGCGCAACACGGCAAGGGTAGAGAAGAATAACCAGGAGACACACAGTTTATAAAGAGAATGGGGAGTAGTCACTCAAATGGCTCTCTCTGTTGGCTGAGCAGGAGCTGTGGGCAGCCTTGGAAATCATGAGGAATCTAGAGGCAGCACTTAAAGATTCTACCCCAGATAAGCAACATGAAGTTTGCCATGGAGTAAGTGCTTAATTCTTTTTTTTTCTTTTTTTATGTATTTTTTATTATTATTATGTTATGTTAATCGCCATACATTTACCCCAAAGATACAAATGTAGGGA
>NW_027397074.1:48317548-48514894 GCF_003265705.2 Callorhinus ursinus | reverse complement strand
GAATATTATGCAGCCATCAAAAGGAATGAAATCTTGCCATTTGTAGTACCTAATTCTTTAAAATAACCAGACCACATTTCTTTATTTTTTTAAAGATTTTATTTATTTATTTGACAGAGAAAGACACAGCAAGAGAGGGAACACAAGCAGGGGGAGTGGGAGAGGGAGAAGCAGGCTTCCCGCCGAGCAGGGAGCCCGATGCGGGGTCGATCCCAGGACCCTGGGATCATGACCTGAGCCGAAGGGAGACGCTTAACGACTGAGCCACCCAGGCGCCCAGACTACATTTCTCTAGAAAGGAAATTATTCCTGCAGGCATATTCAGCAGTCTGCACAAGTAGCATTATTAACGATGATATGGGAGAGCACCATTTCCACCTGCATCTGTTTGAAAGGGTTCAGGTGATGTGATGCATAATACACATGAATCAGTTTCTCAACCTCTGTAGCAATGGCTAGATGATTCTTCTTGGGATGAAAGGAGAAATGCTGCTTCTAACTATTTTTTTAAGCACTTAGAGATCATATAAACCAACTTCCTGCCCTTTCACTTTAAAAATGAGAATCTGAGAGCTACAAGGTAAATTATGTGCCCAGGGTCACTCAGCTAGTTATGGCATAGCCCATTTTCACAGAGTTCCTCTGGTTCTTGGACATGGGGCTTTCTGTTACAAATGTTCTGCCTTCTTAAGTCATAGGAATTACAGGAGAGCACCACTGGATGTTTTAAATACAATGCAAATTAAAATTACAGAGTTGACACAATAAGTACTCAAATATCAATTGAACTGAACTGGCACCAACGAGTTCTAAGACAGTAAAAAGCACACCACAACCTAGCTCATCGGTTGTACAGTGAATGTGCTCTTAGATCACTAGACTAAATGTTAAAGAACTGCACTCTCTTCTGGGCTTTGCTACTGGTTTGCTTAGTTTCTTGTCCTTCAGGAAAGGGTGCCTACCATTGCAGCCAGTGAGAAGTCCTCCAGATTCTGCCAGAGGGCTCTCCTGTCATTCCAAGAAGTCAGAGTCTCTGAAATTACTTTTTCGTAGGGGAGGGGAGAGTGGGGACAATGACAAAAGCACCATTATTGGTCTATTTTATTTAAATGATCAATATTAAAATTGAATTGCTAAGTCGTTAACCTGATCTTTTTCTCAATTAATTATTTCTCCATTATTTGTAACCTTAAGGTTCTTTTCATAGGACTATACTCACTAAAGAGCTTATCCATTTCTAAAGCAGGGCATTTTGGTGAAGATGATAGAACTGAGGCATTTTTAGACACAGTTGCATCCTAATAACAAAATCACTATTTGTCTGTTTGTTTTATCTCTGAAATAATATTGTAGTATCTTAAGTCCCCTTCACTCCCTCCCTGGCTCTCACCCACCTCTGACCTTACCACAACCCCTGCCTCAAGGATGATGGTACACCATGAACAACGAGGTAAGGTGTGCCTGTCTCACATAGTACTTACTCACTTAAATATCCGTGAGCCAAAACACCCACATTAGAAGAGCTATTTTTCAAAGATGTTTTCTAATTTCCTTCAATATCTAAAATATCTAATAAAGAAATCATTTTGATATTGGAGATTATAAAAATCAGATATAAATTTGACTCCATCACTAGGTAGGCACCAGGGTTGCACATTTATAGAGAATAATCTTTGAGAAAAGGGTCTTTTTCTCCACATTCTCTCTAGGAAATCACTCACCAAACCCGCTTTGCCCAGTCACCAGCTTCACTGGCACCAAAGCTGCAGCCCTATCTGTCTATCTGGAGTGGTGGATACAGTTGAAGGAATCGCAACACAAACTTCAGGCACCAGGATATTAAGCTAATGCCTTGCTCATTTTGTGCGAGGTTTTACGAGCTCTCCTACGAGACTTTAAATCAGTCTCATTTGGAGTAAACATCAACAGAGCAGAGAAAATCACCATTGCCTCAGAACTGTTTTTCAAGATTATCTATAGGCTCGGAGAAAAACTGTTCAATACTACCTACCTAACAATGGACGCTAGTTAACACGTATGAGACTGGCAGGGACTCCTGGCTGTCCCCCAGTATCCATTCTTCCTCAATACAGAACCCCTAATTTGTGCAGTGCATATATGGCTTACCAGTAATAAACACCTCTTTCCTCAGCTTCTCTGACAGGTGGCGACCCCATGATGAAGTTCTGGCCAATAGGATAGAATGCAAAGTGTCTTGGGGAGGGGGCATACTCTTCCTTCTTCATGATGGCTGGAATATAAGCATAAATAATGCTGCTGGAACTCTAGCAACCACCTTGTCCCATGAAAAGAGCTTTAATGAAAAAAAAAAAGCTTTAAGGACATGGAAGAGCAAGAAAGAAGAGAGAAGATTAAACTCGGATATGAAATGCAAAATGAGCCCTTGGACTCACTACCTCTGACTTTCTGAACATGAAAGGAAAGCAGTGTCTTTTTCCGGCCCTCGTTAGTTGTATTTTTCCTTGTTATTCTCCACTAAACATACAATCTTCTGAATAATTTACAACTGAAGACAAAGAAAAAGTGCCCAATAAAAAGCTAAATGTATTAATCTGATATTTAAAGATTGAAGCACTTTCAGAGCCAAAGAATAGATCCAGGATTTCAATCAGCCATAGTGCCTGTTTACTTATGTCTAGTGAGTTTTAGGAAATTCAGGGTAACTTATTCTTTCTTAAAAAAAAAAACCAACTTTTTAAACATTTGTATTCATAGCAGCATTATTCACAATAGCCAAAAGGTAGCAAGTGTTCATCAATGGATGAATGGGTAAACAAAATGTACTAGATACATAAAATAGAATAGTATTCAGCCTTAAAAAGGAACGAAATTCTGACACATGCTACAACCTGGATGAACCCCAAGGACATTATGCTAAATGACCTAAGCCAGTCACAAAAGACAAGTACCGTGCAGTTCCACGTGTAAGAACCACCCAGAGTAGTCAAATTTATAGAGACAGAAAGTATAGAGCGGTAACTGCCAGGGGCTGAGGGGAGGGGGGAATGGGGGTTGTTTAATGGGTAGAGTTTTAGGAGATGGAAAGAGTTCTGGAAATTAGTTACATAATGATGTGAGTATACATAACATTACCGAACCGTACACATAAAATGGTTAAGATGGTAAATTTTATGCTATGTCTATTTTACCACAATTAAAATGTTTAAGGTAATTTTTAAAATAACTTTTATATTTTCTTCTTCATTACCGAATTATCAAAATAATTGGCCCACAAAGTAGGAAATACAGATTATCAAAGAAAGAAAATGTTGTACTGGTTTAGTTTAGGTTTTGTGTGTGTGTGTGGTTGTTGTTTGTTTATTTTAAAGATTTTATTAATTTGGGAGAGAGAGAGAGAGAGAGGACAAACACAAGCGGGGGGGGGGCAGAGGGAAAGGGGCAAGCAGACTCTCTGCCAAGCAGGGAACAGGACATGGGGCTCGATCCCAGGATCCCAGGATCATGACCTGAGCTGAAAGGAGGCGCTTAACCGACTGAGCCACCCAGGCACTCCTGTTGTACTGTTTTATAATCTTATTAAAGTGACTGGCTTTGTGCTAAGCAGTTTACATATTACCTCATTCAATTCACCCTACGAGCTTATGAAGCAGGTACTATCATTAGCCCCATCTTATGTTTGAGTGATATTAAGCACAAAAGACTAAGTAAATTGTTCAAGGTCATACAACATGGAATTGGTTGAGCTAGAATTAAGATCCAATTAGGCTGGCTCTGGAGCCCATGTTCTTCTTAAGTTATGTGAATGTTTTTGTCACTAATTATTCTTTGGCTGCATCATTTTAACTAATTATATAATATTCTATTTTCTGAAGGTACCATAACAGATTTTTTAATTATTATTGTTACGTTAATCACCATACATTTACATCATTAGTTTTTGATGTAGTGTTCCATGATTCATTGTTTGCGTATAATACCCAGTGCTCCATGCAGAACGTGCCCTCTTTAATACCCATCACCAGGCTAACCCACCCCCCAACCCCCTCCCCTGTAGAGCCCTCAGTTTGTTTCTCAGAGTCCATCGTCTCTCATGGTTCATCTCTCCCTCCGATTCCCCCCCCTTCATTCTTCCCTTCCTGCTATCTTACAAAGGTACCATAATTCTCTTAAATAATCTTCCATCTAAGTTGTTTCTGGTTTTTGACTACTATAAGAGATGCCTGATTGAACATCCTTTTACTATTCATATTTATTTCCTTGAGGATAAATTCATTAATTGGCAGAACAAAGGCATGTGCATTAAGGCTTTTGAATGATATTTTTACACATTCTTTTTTTTTTTAAGATTTTTATTTATTTATTTGACACAGACACAGCAAGAGAGGGAACACAAGCAGGGGGAGTGAGAGTGGGAGAAGCAGGCTTCCCATGGAGCAGGGAGCCCGATGCAGGGCTCGATCCCAGGACCCTGGGACCATGACCTGAGCCGAAGGCAGTCGCTTAACCAACTGAGCCACCCAGGCGCCCCATTTTTATACATTCTTAATCAAGGATTATTTTCCCCTTTGGTCTTACAAATTTTATGTGCCAGACTGATGTACTTGCACGTCGTCAGGAGCTCTAAGCTATTTCTCAGAGTTATCTTAATAGATGTTTGTAGATGCAGAGGATATACAATTAATTTAAAGCTTGTTAAAAATAAAACACAGTCCATTGACTTTCTAGGCTTCATTGATTGTGTGGTGTAAATATTTATTTAAGGAAATCTTAAAACAAATAATAGTGACTTACTTGACCACTATCAGCTTCAAGGCATAATATCAAGTGCCTGTGGGCTGCAAGATAAGAATCAGTTCCTCCCATTTTCCCCCTCACTCTCTGCCTAAAAGCATCCTCTTTCAACTTGAATTCACAGTAGCTTTTCCTTCCCCAAGCCATACTTTCCAGTACATCCCATCAGAAAGACAATAATCATATTAATGAACAATCTCAGCATCTCTCAGAAGGCAGCAAAATAAAAATTTCCAGTGCCCAAGTTTTAATCCATCAAAACTATCCCATTAACTAGAGCTTAATTTATATAGTAGTTTGCTACCCAGGAGATTATTTAGTGGTCATTACAGAATAAAGGAAACTAATTTCACTAATGTGGGAAGCATTCAAAGGGAATTCTTTGAAACTAATCCAATGACTTAGTATCTAGTCCTAGTTCTGCCACTTGACATTCTAATGATTTGAGGCAAATTAATTAACTTTGTAAGGCTCAGTGTCTCCATCTAATAAGAGGGTGAAATACCATCACCTCTGCTTGCTTGTCAGGATTGAATGTGAGATCATTTTATAAAGTGCTACATTAAAAAAAGTAACTGAAAACTAGAGATTTGGGATATGAAAGGACCCTCAACAAGCACCTAATTCTACTCCATTATACAATCTCTTCAACCGAGGTTCAAATAAATTAAGTAACTTGCCCAAAGCTGTGGGAGACGTGAATTTTTTCCAGAAGAGCAAGGACCTTCTCTGGGAAACATTCTTCAAAATACATGGTTTTGGGGCGCCTGGGTGGCTCAGTTGGTTAAGCGACTGCCTTCGGCTCAGGTCATGATCTCAGGGTCCTGGGATCGAGCCCCGCATCGGGCTCCCCGCTCAGCGGGAAGCCTGCTTCTCCCTCTCCCACTCCCCCTGCTTGTGTTCCCTCTCTCGCTGTTTCTCTCTCTGTCAAATAAATAAACAAACAAACAAAAAAAACCAAATTGCTATACCTCTGTAAACACTGTAATACCTCTAAAAAAAAAAAAAAATACATGGTTTTACTGAGGTTTGCCAATCATTATTACCCCCTCCCCACTGCCCCCACCCCCATACACTTCTTACAAACAGGGAGATCATATGGCCCAAGCTGGGCCAATTATAACCACTCATCCTTCTGACTGACCACTTTCATTGGCCCAGCACTGAAAACATGACCCCAGCTCTTCTGGATTTTTCAAACTTGAGCTGGAGTGGTGGGGTGGGGGGTACCTTTTGCTCTCTGCTTGAAGTCCGCCATATAGTTGGCCCTGAATAAATGTTGGCCAACATAAATATTATTGACAATAATAATTGCAAAGTTAATATACTGATATCTAAGTACTATAGCACCTGCTATAATCGATACCTCAACCTAAAGCACTAAAGCTAATTTGGGAAAAAAAGACTGGTCTTGCCGGACCTCTCAGATCCAGGACAGAGATACCAGGAGCCTGCTTCCCCACTCTGGCGTCTACCCTTATCTTCACAATCCATATCAGTCTCTGCACACCTAGCAATTCATTTTTAAGGGTGTTCAAGGCAGTCAATCCACATATATTGAAAAACTACTGTGTGCATAACAGGTACTCTGTTCCCATTGAAGTAACCATACTTTTATTTTCTTCTTGTTATAGTTGCCATAATTTCCACTACCCTACTTTGAGACATTATATTCTCTAGAATATAGAGAAATACAAGGCAGTCACTTATATTTAGCTATTTAAATGTATATATTTTATTTGTGTAAATGGGAGGGATTAGGGGAGAACCCAACACCTTTACTGAATATTTTAATTGATGTGGCGGGGGCGGGGGTTATCAATGCCAAACAGAGGATCTAGTTCCACTGCATTTCTCCTCCCCAGTGAGGTTCAGGATGGAAATAATTGCCGGGCATTAGCTATTGTAGCACTAACAGATGCCATTAAATGGACCCCAGACAAAACAAACAAGTAAATGGCAGACTATTTATGGGTCACTTTATTCTTTACTGCTATAAATAGCTTGTCCTTTGGGCATCATAATAAGTCTTTGCTCTGTATCACGTGTGAATGTGTTACTTTTTGCTACTCAACATCTGGACACTCTGATAAGCATAAGCATAAATGAATTCCCAGATCAGAGTGATGTGAAAACATGCTTCTTCATTTTAAATCACTGAGTCTACTGCTCTACTCTTCCATGTAGTGAATTCCCTAGATGGCAGAAGAGTCAGTTTGGAAAAACCTGAAAAAGTGGTAAGTGTAATTTTAACAAATTTTTCTTTAGTGTCATCATTACTCTCCCTTAGAGTTTGGAAAATAATTTCATGATGCTAAATTACTCTTTGATTGAAAGCAAAATTCCTTCAGGTTTATCTAGCAGTGAACACTTTATAAGCCAGCCTAGGTGAAGGAACAGAATATTCTGGTACATTCAGTGTTCTAGTTGATAAAATATTTTAGATGGAAAATATATATACTGATTCTCAAAGCATTAGGAAACAATAAAATATAAATAGTATGCCACAAATTAAATTTTTATTTTCATGATTCAAAGGAACTTCAAGATCTTCAAATTCCTTGAAACTCAAAGTGTGGTTGCTGAACCAGCAGCATCTGCAAACCCCGGGAGCTTGTTAGAAATACAGAAACTCAGACCCCGTCCCAGATTCACTGGATCAGAATCTGTCTTTCAACAAGGTCCCCAGATGAACAATATGTACCTTAAAGTTTAAGAAGCACTGTTAGTAACACGGGATGGTCAATTTAAACATGACTTTGTAGCATAAATATAGCATAAGTGTGCTCAAATGTCGATTAACTGATAGTGTTTTAGTTGGTAAAAACAAGACAGGGCACTTTGTTTTGTAGTTTATCTACAATATTAATTCATTCAGGTTGGCTTGAATGAATAGACATAGCTTAATTTACAAATGGACAAAGATTTGGGCGCTGGTAATAAAGATCTAGCTCACTTTTGTATATGTGAATATTTCTGCCATAGCATCTTTACTTGAGGAGTCCAGATTTTCAAAACAGTAGCTCAAGGTAAGCAGCATTTGTCATGTGCAAACAGAAGCTCTTCGTGACTGTTGATCCTGTTGGGTCAACTCAATTGTATATGCTTTTATGCTTGGGAAAGGTGGAAAAATAATTTATTGGATACTATGTTATGTGATATATATGGACTCTGGAATGTGAATGGTGCAGGTTTGGAACGATTGTGTATTAGATTCCCTAACCTACTTTGAAATGGGGATAATAATGCTGATGCTATCTTTCATGTGGATAAAACGCAATAGCATGTCCCAAGCCACTAACTCAGTACCTGGCACATGGTGTGGCCTTAATGTGACATTTCTACATTTCTATGTGTGGAGTTTTGTCATATTTTATTTTGCACTGACCCCCTTTTAGAAATAATGTTTTGAAATATGTTTCAGAACATGTATCTAGGGCAGAAGCATTTAAAACCTGTACCAGGGAGGAGCTCATGAGCACTGGAAGCCAAGGACGGCGCGCGTTGCCTCGAAGGCCCTGTAGGTGGCAGCACTGAGGCCACCGGAACGCACAGCTTGAAGTGGCGATTTAAGAAGCTCCGCAGAGGCCCGGCCTGTGGTTAAGCCCAGTCATCTGCATGAACGTGCAAAAAGTTTGCTCCCACGCACGGAGAAACTGTTCTTTCCACTACCTGTCAAGATTTCCTTTTCGCTTCCCTCCCAGTGTAACTTCTCTGCATGTGTTTACATTTGATTGGCTTCTCTATTACGTTGTCTGAACTTAACTCAGAAAATTGGTCTTCCATTCTCTCTCTGATCAGCATCATTTGATTCACACCCAAATATTTTAGAATGGTCTTTTAAGAGTGGCTTCTTCCTCCTCCTGGCCACCCTGGGGCACTCCTGCTCCCATCCCCACTCAGTTTTTGACAGACCATATATAATAAATTGTAAACCATATATAATAAATGTCATGCACATTCTATGCACGTTAGGTACTTTTACTCACTTAATCCTAAAACCAGGCCATGAGATATGTAGTATTGTCAGTAACCTGCTCAAAGTCAACACTGTAACGGTTCAAACACAGGCATCCTGGCTCTTGAATTGGTGTTTTTAACTCCACACTGATTAAAAGCCATCAGGTAATTGCCTGCAAACTGAAGAGATCTCAAAAAGGAAATAAGTCTCTACTCTTCTGGAGAGTTCCCCAAATGCAGATAATAACTCTTCTGGCCCACAGATAGGCAAGGTAATGGGCTCAGCAATGGCTTAATATGGGCTTTCACCAAGGCAGTGGGAAGATGAGAGAGGCCGGGTGTGACAGAAGACAGTGAGTCCATTCAGAAGCGCGTTTGGAAGAGCAAGAGTTTCCTTTTCTCAGGTCCTGAGTAAAGCCACACCCAGTCCGATTACTGTCAAGTCCTGACCTATAGGGTTGACTCTGTCTCCTCAATCCCATCTCACTGCTAGGGGAGACCACTTCTCTTACTTTCCCCAGGGAGATCTAAAACAAAGGTGGAGTGGAATTAAATACTTCCTTTTATGGTCTCTGGAATTCAACAGACCAGGGTTCAAATTTGTATTTCTGTACTCACTTGAGGATATGTAACGTCACTGATGATAAACCCATTTCCTTGTCTGTACAGTGGATCTCTTGGTAGTACCCAGCTCGGAATAACACAGGATAACCCAGGCAGAGCTGTTCACACGGTGCCCAGATGCAGTGAGAGCTTCACCTGGGTTTCTGCAGTAACACTCGCAAGGGGCTTCCATTTCCAGCTTCTCTCTGGTCAAATCAGAGACTGCACTCCCCTGCCTCCTGCCAAATCAATTGCTCTGACATAGAGCAGCATGCTGTCATTCCTTTGCTCACAGACCTGCACTAGCTTCCATGGCTTGGAAAAGAACATTTAAACTCTTTACACTGACTATCAGAGTTTGCTCCATGGCCCTCTCGCATCACCGGTACAACCAGTGTCCTTCATACAGCTTGGTTGTCGCCAAGCTGAAGCACGTGCTGCACCCACACTGGCCCCCATGGTTTTCCTCTTCTGTCAGTCCACTGTTGCTGTTCCCCCTGCCTCGTCCTGTGAGTCCTGTCCTGCCCAATACCGTAGCCACGGGCCACCTGTGGCTGTCTAAATTAATTAAAATTAAATGTAAAATTCTCTCCTCAGTCACACTAGCCACATGGCCGGTGCTCAATAGCCACACATGTTAGACAGCACAGATTACAGCACATTTCCATCAGTGCAGAAAGTTTAATGAGACCTTGCTGGCCTAGAGCATGTGTCTAAATCCTAGCCATCCTTAGGGACCAGACCAAGTGTCACTGGTGCCCCAAAGCCACTTCTGTGCTTCCCCAGCTGCAAGTTCTCGTTCCCAGAGCAGCAGAGGTTCTGCTGGCCATGACTCACCCCACTGACTGGTTACCACTGAGACAGCCGCCGTCCCAGGCCACATGTCACTTCAACTAAAGCAGCTCTTTGGTTTCTGAGCTGTGTGTGGTAGATGGGTGGCATGGAGGCTAGAAGCACCAAGGGATAGGAAATGTAATATTGGTTTTACATAGGAGCACCTACTATAGCCCAGGCAGTTTTAGGTAGTTTACATACACTGTCTTATTCGACACCTTCAACTCTGTAAAGTAGATATCATGACCCCTATCTTAAGGATGAGAAAACTAAGAACACAGTGGTTAAGAAACTCACCCAAGATACGGTATGCTTGGTATGCGAACATACCAAGAAATAATCAACCCAAATGCAGAATCCAGATCTTTGTGACTCAAAGTTGGGGCTCGTTCCATACACAGGCAGACCGCCCGCAAGCTTGTTGTGAGGCTGCCTTCATTGCTTTCAAGCTAATAAAATGATTTCAGGCAGAGCTGGGGGGTGGGGGAAGAGGGTAGATACACCTGAACAAAGGGAAACAGTATCACGAGCAGACTGTCCAAGCTTTTATTCATGTAAATGCATTACCTCATTCTCATCTCATTTCTTAATTCTCTAAAGTCCCAGAAGAGGAAGATTAAGTCATTGTGTGCATGTGTGTGTGCATGCACGCCTGTGGGTGGTCTTAGTACAGGTATGCAGGGTACAGGAAAAGAAGTTAGAGGCCATGAAACAATGAAATGACAAAAAAAAAAAGCTTTCAATATCTCTTCATTGATGTTTGAAAATATTTTACACTATTAGGTAGAACCATAGGAAATCGCTGTATTTGTAAGTAAAAAGGTTGCATACTAGCACTTTCTTATGGTTCAACCTAATAATTTTTTTTTATCAATTATCCACTAGTTTATCAATTTTACTCTCAATTTTTATCAGTTAGAAACAATGGCTATTTAGGGGTCTTAGCCTTGAATCTAGCTCAATCCAAGTATGAATGCTTTAAAATCTCTATCAGACACATCTGGGGCACAGAAGTGGTTCCCTCTGCCTGCAACCCTCCGGGACTTGGAACGGGTTGGGGGGGGGCGGTGGAGGGGAGTGGGGAAACCAGGCTACTTTCAGAGCCTTCAACACTATGGGAGCCATAAATCATCTAAGTAGAGATATAAAATCCTCTCAAGGAGACTGAGAGGCTGCCCCAGGTAGCTCCTTGAAGAGGGCATTAACATATCTAAGGAAAGAATGTGGATCTCAAAAGGGGAGAAGTAGGGGCGGGGCTTGGAAAAGGGGGACAGAAGCTGGTCCTGGCTTCCTGGCTCGCAGTGATATCTGGCCTGGTGGAGACAGATAACAACAACGCCATTAAAATAAGCCAACTCAGCTCCCTTGTAACTCTGGCTTTCCTTGGGGATTTTTCTGCAGGGGAAGGAATTCCTTGTCCTCAGCTAGCCATCCCTAAAAATGCAGCAGTGTTCTTAAGGTTGCCGAGAAACAAGGCAATTCATACCCCAGGCTTCCATGCATGTTCCAGTCTCTCCCAGTCTCCTTCCCTGGACAATATCTGAATCACAATGGTCAAAATGAATGTTAGTCCTACTTGTGTAGGAACCTGGTATAGAAGCAGAGAGAAAGTTAAATTCCCAGAATATTTATGTTAAAGGGGAGAACCTATGATTCCAAATGTGTTTGGCTAAATTCTTATGTCTATACCACAGGCTAGTATCTTGTGACATTTCACTCCCTATTAAACTGATACCCACAGTTTAAGGGACACATTTAAGCAATCATCACAAGCCAAACTACCTTGAAATGTTAATCAGCCCTGATCAAAGACAAAAATGGGAGTGAGGAAAAGCCTACCTTTGTAAATGTGAATGATCACATGCCCTCCTACACAAATGGGTTACTTCTGACCCACAAAAAACAACTCACTTTAAGATATAAGTGTACATAGAATTTTTAAAATAGTGTATGATATTTATTTTAGCTATCTTTGCAAAAAGACTTTGAAGTCTTGTAAGAAAAATCTCCAGAGGTCCAAATCCGTTTGTTTAGTGATAAATTGTCCTTGAAATGTGGAACTAATGTTTCTGCTCATTTCATTTAATATTTTTAAAAGCTTTGTGGCCAAATCATCTCATCTTTGGAACTTTCTAAAAGTCTAGAAATAACTTTAGAATTTAAGTAATGCATTTCTGTTAACATTTTTCTTTATTTCGACTGTGATGTTTGTAATTTGGTTTCAAAAAATACTCATGGGGGGCCTAGAAGCAGCCTCAATCAACCAACTCATATTCCTAGCCAAAGAACAGATCATTTAAAATATTTGAGAGGTCAAGATGGACCTGTAATAAAAATATGGAAAAGGCTGCTTTTTGTTTTTCAGGAAAATGTGAATAAAGGGGTCCAGCAGCTTGTGTTTTTTATAATGCCCGACTCCAAAAAAACTCAAAACATAAGTGAATGTTTAAAGTCTGGTTAATATTCAAAAATAACCTCTGAACAATATGGTCCTCCTTTGAAAGATGAAAAAATAAATCCCAAGGAAAGGAGCTGACTTGGCCAGCAAGGCCTTGGTTGATTCCAGCTGGCATCCTCGTCACTCACTAGAATTACCTGATGGCACCTGGAGGCCTGGGATCCTGCCTCCAGCCTGGACCACTGTCTCAGTCCCCATTGCCACTCTTCAGACCGTCCCTCAAGCTGGTCCATATTTGCAGACCATTAAGCAGAGATTGCTGCTGATGGTCAGATCACGGATGACCGTGAAGATGGACCAGAAATGACCTGCTCTCTTTTAGAAGCAGCAATTCCCCCGTTTACCTTGCCCCGGGGCACTTCCGGCCTCAGCATTTAGCACGGTCTTCACAGAAGACTGTAACCTATTCAAGGGGTAGGGGCAACAATTTAGCATCTTTTCATCTCCCTGTTCTAAAACTGAGGTTGTCATAATGCAGGACAAAAGAAAAGTGGACTGGGGTGCCTGGGTGGCACAGCCAGTAAAGCATCTGACTCTTGGTTTCAGCTCAGGTTGTGAGATCGAGCCTTGCGTTGGGCTCCACGCGGAATCTGCTTAGGACTCTCTCTCTCTCTGCTCCTCTGCCCCAGGCACTCGTGCTCGCTCTCTCTCTTTCAAATAAATAAATAAATCTTTTTTAAAAAAGTGGATTATTTGGAAGCTTGAATACCAATGGACCTCAGGCAGAATAGACACCCTTAACTTTTCTAGCCTCATGGCAATTTAAATAGATATTTGTGTGGACAAAGTTCACTAAGTAAACCAACCTCCTAAGGTTTGTTTTCATTGGAGGCAAAAAGACAGTTGTAGAAAATGAGTGAGGCCAGCATCATACTCATGTAAGTTGTGCTCAGAAGGGCCCCACTCTTGGTTTAATGCTCTGCTGTGGAGGTCTTGGAAGGGGCCACTTTGCATTTTTATTTTGCAGTAGGCCCTGCGAATGATACGGTTGGTGCAAACAGTGAGAGAATCCACACTTATTCTGGGGGGGCCTCTGAGTCGCAAACAGAAGACTTGGGTCTTATGCCCACATCCTTTGACTTCAGCTGGTTTCTCACTCAAGGCTTTTATCATCAGCATATTCTCCAACTAAATAAGGGCAGCACAGTGATAGTGCTCTTAAACAAAACTGTTGATGATGCTGTAAATGCACACAGTCATCTTCATTAATATAAAATATCAGCAAACAGCCAAGTAAGTTGTTTCTGTGGCCTATGGTCAATTCAACCTCATACTTGAGGGTCTAGTGTATTCCAGGCATTGTGTTTGGCACTGGGGGTAGCAACAGGGAAGTGATCGCAATCTTTGGTTTCAATGGGCTTCCATTTTAGTTGGGAGAAATAGATAATAAATATAAATGAATAAGTCAATACACGTTGAAAGATGATTGACTGCAGGAAAATAAAGCAGAAAAAAGGCAGTGGAGGTGTTTTAAATAGGATGGTCAGGGAAGAACTCAACAAGATGATGCGATGTGAGCCAAGCTTTGAAGGAAACAAAGGTGCAGGCTGTACACTCACATGGGCTGAGAAAGAGAAGGTACACAGACTCTAGGGTAGGTGCACACTGTTGGAGGAATAGCGAGAGGGGGGAGGGAGTGAGAGGGGAGGAAAAGATGAAGGCATCGAGATAATAGGAGACTGATTTTGCACCGATTTGTAGCCTGCTGCAAAAATTTTACTCTGAGCAGGCAGGGAAGTGATGGCAGGGTTTAGAGCCTGCAAGGGACAGGATGGCATGGACCAAGACTGTTCTGGCTGCTGTGCGGAGGGGCAAAAGGCAAGTGGGGTGAAACCAGGAGACCAGATAGGAGAGTATGGCAACCACGCAAATGGAGGTGCTCAGGGCTTGGACCAGATGACTGGCAGCAGAGGCGATGAGAAGTGGCGAGATTTGAAATTTACTTGGAAGGCAGAGCTGATGGGACTTCCTGAAGGGCAACCACGAATAGTAACAACCATGACAAAAATATTAACAAGATCTTAGACCATATCCTTCAACCAGCCTAGTTTCTGGCCAACTTGAGCTAACAACCAACGTTAGCTCAGTCCATCTTCACGGTAACCCTGGACAAAAATTATCTGCATTTTGCAGATGAGCAAATAGGACTCAGAGGGCTTATGTAACTTGCTAAGGATACTAACTAGTAAGCAGAGCAGACATTGATCTCTGTAAATCCAAAACATTAGCAGGACATCATGGTGGGTGGACACTAGACTGCAGAGTTAACTGAAAAAATAAATTAATTAATTAATTAATTAAAAGAGAGCAAGAAAAGTCTTATATGGACTCTGAACTTTCTTCTCTGTTTACTGGCTGAAAGGGTTGCTAATGGTGAGTTAGCACTGGGGTACCATAATGAACTTTGTGCTGGGAAAATGAGACATCTACCAGGCACTGATTTAAGAGAAATGAGCTCATCTCGTTCTTTGAAGAACTTTAACAACCATGGGATTACACCAGTAGGGTAGAACTTGAGCCAGAGAGATACCCACTAAGGTGGCTTCAGACCAGCCACTTTCACAAAAAGCCCAGAACTGCCCCTGGGGTTGTGAGGAATGGGAGGCAGTGAACTACATAAATAGCTCTAGAGTTGATGAGAGGCTTTGGCCCCAGGGCCTGAATGGACTGAAAGGTATCTGCCATCCAAAAGGGGAGGCACAGGGAAGGGGGTGGGGAGCTGTCAACTAGAGTGAAGGATGGGAAAGGGGCTGGGAAGGAAGCCTAGGAGCCTGGTTAGGAGAGGCGGTTGTAAAGTAGCTGGTTCATCTTTGCCAGTATACCAGGGCCCTCATCAAAGAATGAGATGAGCACATGTCCTTGTGGGGGGACCGACACCACTTATGTCCGCACAGTTGATTGAAAAGTAAGAGCTTGGTATGGGGGACGAGGAAGGAGACATGGGATGCTTCTTAAAAATAAATAAAGTGAGATGATGTTCTGGTTACAATGCTGCACAGCAATCTACCCCAGAACCTGGTGGCATAAAATGACTTTATTATGCCTATGGATTCCATGTGTTGGGAATTCTGACAGGGTACATGGCAGAGCTTACCTTTGCTCCATGACATCTGGGGTCTGACTAGGAAAATACAAAGACTGGGGGGCAAGGTGACTTGAAATCTGTGGACTGAAATCATCTGGAAGGGTCTTCACTCACATACCTAGTAGATGATGATGGCTACTGGCTGGGACTTCACTTGGGACTACTGGCCAGAACACATGACCTGGGTTTCCTCTTAGTGTGGCAGCTGCACAAATGGCAGATTTCCTACATGGAAGCTCAAGATTCCAAAGGTGAGTGTCCCAACAAAAAGGGTGGCAGCCATGTTGCCTTTAATGACCCAGTCTCAAAAATCTTGCAGTCTCTTTTCCTGCACTTTATTGGTTATAAGCAAGTTACAAGCCTACATAGACCCAAGGGTAAAGGACAAATGTCAAAGAATTTGTTTGCACATTTAAAACCACTGCAGAGGAGCTTAAAATATCCTGGCATTTGGTAAGCCTGCACTTGTGCACTTATCCCAAGATCTGGGAGGAGAGGAGAGGGTGCTATGACCTGGAGGGGGTGTCACTCTCCAGCAGGAAGTGCTTACATCTGTTCTCTGCTCCTTTTCCTCTGGCCATCGCTCCCCCTTACTTGTTCTCTGAAACCACATGGATTCGCCCTGCCTAACTTGGTACTTTGCGAGGACATTACTTTCCAAATGGTTCATCAGACTCCACAAACTCATGCTTACGTTCTCTTGCTCCTTCACGCAGATGTGTATTCCTCCTTGCCTTATCACAATCATTAGAATTCCGGATGACCTGAGTTTGAATCCTAGCTCCAGAAATATTTAGTCATTTGCACAGGTGGCTTGACCTCTCTGAGGCTCAGTTTCCTCACCTACAAAGTAGAAGTTTTGAATGATTAAAAGGGATGATGCTTGGCAGAGGAAAACCACTCGAGAATTGTAAACTCAACCTGGGCTTAAACTGCCCAAAATAATTCTCTCTTTTTTCTTAACAAGTTTCCTACTCCTTATACTTCGCTCATAAGCCTGCACCCTGACAGGCCATAGTCACATCCTGACCCCCAAATCTTCTAGGTATGTGGCCTTGGGGTGTGCCTTTATCCCCTTGAGCCTCAGTTTGCCATCTGTGTACACTGGATAATAACACAGGACTCAAGGGTATTTGGGTATATAAAGTGAAATGATACATAGAAAGCAGCACCCCAGACCAGGTTCTTGTGAAGGTTAATTCCATTCCCTGCCCCATTCCCCCTCCCCCCCACCGTACCCCCATCTTTTTGGCTTTGGTACTGCTGTGCCTCACTGAAGTGGGCAAAGTTCAGTCTACTTAAAGATTCAGAACTTTCTTTCCAATTCCATCTCCTGGGCCTCCTTCATCAATAATCATTCTCAATTTCCCAGTCTCCCACTATGAAAATTCCAGTACCTGAGGCTTTTGTGAGGGGAGGTTGCTTAGAGATAAAATGATCTACAGGATCCCCGAGAAGACAGTGGAGAGGACAGCCCATATCACAGTGGGCTGCCTTGCCTGGAGGCCTGGGTAAATACCTTAACCAGGCCTGACTCCAGCCCCCTGGTGGGGAGGCTGACACCCTCGGGCTAAAGGGAAAATCCCTCTTGCTGGATGACTGTTACTCAACTCCCAGCCTTTGTACTGAAGGAGCAAGAAGGGCAATGTTGCCAAAGCCCAGGGTTTTCTCATTCAGGACTAAACAGAGCATAGCGTGACAGCAGCTGCCGGGGTGTGACTTCCCCCCAAGGGAAGACAAGCCTTAAAAAATTCTGCCCCTAAATGGGGTAGGCCTTAAGTGATCCCAGCCAACCTTGTAGTGTCTTTGCTCAAATACCCATGATAGTAGCAAATGTGGTCCCTGGCAGCCCAGCAGAAATCATTCTCCCAAGTAACTGTCAGTTTTCCTTCTTCTTCTTTTTTTTTTTAATGTAAGAAGAAGTTATTTGCAGTGAAAAGAATCTGAATGTTTACATTCCTTAGACCAAAAGGGGAGACCCAGGTCTTAAGAAAAGGCGAGCTAGAAAGTTAAATGGGCATCCTCTTCCCTGTTTCTTCTTCCACTGTCCTCTAGGGAACGCTGTGGGGTTAAAGATGGCGCCTTCCCCCCCCCCCCCACATTTCCCCTTGTCTGCATCAGTTCATCAACTTATGCCTTCAACAAGCATTTAATGAACATCTATTCTGTGCCTGGCTATGTAACTTGGGTCACATAAAAATGAATTAAACAGGATCCAGCCTTCAAGATGCCCCATGCATGTTTTGGTGGGAGATAATGGGATGGCCAGATACATGAGAACAAGTAAATATCATCAGGCATTCGAGTGTTGTGGGAGGGCTTGAGAGCACAGCCACACGGGAGCACCCACAGCTTCTGGTGATGAGTGAGCAAGGGACGAGTGGGTGTTTGCTCCGTGGGAAAGGAGCAGGAGGGTGTTTCAGCAAAGGGCTGCATGCACAAAGACAGGATGCAACATGACCCTCGGAAGAACCACAGGTCGTTAGATGCACGAAGGACTTAGCTGGAAATGTAGCTGAACTCATGGGCTAGGCTGGAACTTGCCATGCTACAGAATCTGGGCTTTCCTCCAACCCTCAAGAGAGCTGCTCTTCCAAATTAGAGCACCTGGCAGGCAACTTGCTGACAGCCACACCCAGGGACATGAACCTGGTGTTTCCTCAGTTTCCCCCATCTGCAAAACATAAAATCATTGACTCTCCAAGTCTTTGCATGGCCAGGATGAGCTCCACAGAGACCATTATGTGGTTTCCAACTTTCATCTCCTTTATTGGTTCAAGAGTGAAAACATTCATTTATTTTTATGGGACACATGGGCTTGGGCTTTTTTTTTATTATTAAAAATAAAATTCTTGAGAAAAATTCAAAACTTTGGTTTCACAGCTTCCTACAATATTAAGTTTGGATTCTATGTCCCTCAGGCAAAGCCAGGAGGAACTGGTCTATGGTGATTGACAATACACCACATGGGTTTCTTATAAAAAAAAAAAAAAAGAATGTGTGCATTACTTCCCCCACCCCTGCCCTACATGTTCCCCCCAAAGAAAGACTCGTGATTATTTCACTTTCCTACTGTTCAAGGAGCTGACATCTAAGTAATGAGCTGGCCAGTGGTGGAATAAATAAGGCTTAGAGCTGGTTGTTTCAATCTGTCACCATCTAGGATGTCCAGTTTAACAAATAAGAAAATACTGCTTAAAAAGAGAAGGGAAGAGATGTCTCACCCCCCTTTTTCTTTTTTGAGTATAGTTGACATACAATGTTACATTAGTTTCAGGTGTACAACACAGTGATTCAAAAACTTCCTACATTACGCTGTGCTCACCACAAAGATAGCTCCCATCTGTCACCATACATTGCTATTACAACATCACTGACTCTATCCCCCTCTCGCCCCTCCTTCTTAATTGTTCCTACTTTTCAATCAAGGGATTCCAAAGTGAGACTTGATGTTTTTCATGCTAAGGTAGACCTGTGTCTGAGTTTACTCTTATGAGGGAGTGAGGGGTAGGAGTGGGAGTATGGATGCCGTACTGAGGTCAGCCCAAAGTGGTAGGAAGAAGAGTAGGCTTTGGAAAGAGGTGAGCTTGACCAAGCAGTTAGGTAACATAGGGGAGTGGATCTTAAACTGGGGTTCAGGAAGACCTTGCATCAGGACCACCCACACTGCTTACTTAGAATGGATGTTCCTTTGACGCCAGCTCAGAGTTACTGAGTAGAATCTTTGGGAGTGAAGTAGAAGAACCTCCATTTTTGACAGGGTCCCACGTGAAGTTGAAGAATTATCAGGAAAGGGAGTAGGTATTCTGGTTCTGGGTTCAGACAAAGAGCATTCCAACCCAGGCATCATTGCTACTCACTAGCATGTCACCTGGGAGGCCTCAACTGTCCTATATTATCAAATTAATGATAGTACTACCTGTATCAGTGGGATTTGGTCAGCTGCAATAAACAGAATTCCTAATAGTGTCTTTAATAATAAAAGCATCTGATTCTCTCATATAACCAAAAGTCTGGAGAGAGTAATTCCAGAGTGGTCTGGTTCTACAGCATGGCACCCCCGCTGGCCCTTCCTCCAAAGCTGCAAGATGGCAGCAAAAACACAGTCCCTCAAACTTACACACTGAGGTCACAAGAAGAAAGGAAAGAGTAGCTGCAATAAGCTCTCCCCACAAGAGTTTCTGTCATTATACCTTGGGAGAACTTACTGTACATGTCGTTGATCTGAACACAGCCATCTTCCTAGGCAAAGGGCTGAAGAAAAGGGTCCCAAGAAAATGGAAACTCAGGTCCATGATAGGCTTCCTGGGGGGCTTTTGAAAAGGATTATTTTCTCTGAGACCTGGACATCTTCACTACCTGAATAAGTTGGCTCAGTGAGTAAGGAAGAAGAAGCCAGGCATGACTGAGAAACAGGTGTGTTTTTCCTCTTAGTCAAGAACCATGTAGCAAGCCTTGTGTTTTCTTTTCTGTTGTTGTTGTTGTTGTTTTACGTCCCTTTGTGCAACTCAGTTGTAGCCATTAAATAGTTCCTTATGTCCTAGTCTAGAACCTTGACTTCCTATTCTATTTATATTGTATTATATGTGTTGTCATTACTGAAAGATGGTTTGAGCATGGATAAAATAGGTAAACACACAAAAAAACCCTGAACAATATGGAGAATTCAGGAATAAGAGTATGTTTGTTCTGCTGTAACTCCATGGAGCAACCTCCCTTACCTTGAAATAGCAGTTGGTTGCCATTGTTCTGAAGAGTTTCATGGATGGGGCTAACAAGAATGAACATCAAAACAATCCACACTCAGGGCCTCAGCCCATCCCATCTCCACATAGGAATGGGCTTAGAGCCAGGGCAGGAAGTAGGAGGAGATCAAAGTATTGGTCTAGTGGACCCACTGGAGAGGGAACTGTGAGCAATTCTCTTGGGGAGCCACAAGGCTATCACTATGAGATAACCAGTCTAGACTTTCTTCCAATGGCTGGGAGACACACCCCCTCCAAGTGCAGCCCAACAAAGCAGGCCGCCCCTTTGCCGTGGCTTCCCAGCTGCTGCCACCGTGGAGTTGTCAGGAAATTTGTGATAATTCTTTTTATTGATCATCTCTATTGATTTTGTCTATGGCGAAAATATACTGCAGACACATTAAGTAGCTATTATAGGCAAATTGTCTCTTAATGAATTGTACCAACAGACAGGATTTTACATTTAACCCTAACTCGGATTTTGACTTTCTAGTCACTGAATGATCATAGAAGGGTTAGATTCTAGTGTAGAACCCAAGCTGACATTTGACCGTGGTCATTTTCCTGGATACTACTGAGGAGTGCTAAAACCTGCCCAAATGAAAAGTGCAGAATACTATCTCAATAGGAGAGGAAATAGATCATTGAAAAAAACATGCAAGAATCAGCCCTGTGACTCCAAAGCATGCAATTTTAGCCATTTTTCCAAAATTTAAGTATTTTCCAGCTGGTTTCTATATTTCAAAATGCCAGCAAAAAAAAAGGGGAGGTTATCACTTTAGATAAACCCCCATCTTATCCCACATCTTAAAAGTAGGTTGTTGCTTTTAAGAGGCTGGAAGAAAGCAAGACTTTGTGCCTTGTCAAAGTGTGCTTCTTCCTCCTTCATGTGTTTCTGTTTTTGTTTTCTCAAAAAAAAAAAAAAGACTGTGTACATGTGTGTGCCTGTGTGTATGCGTGCATGCCTGCATTTTGGCAAAACTGTATTCAGAAGAATGTTTGGAAGCTTAAATCTAATATGCTAAGTGTTAGCCAACAGCAAAAATTTCCAACTCTGTTATCACATCCCAAAAAGAGGGCTTGAACTGGAAGTGTCACTTTGTGGTAGTCCTAGCAGATGCTCAAAAGATACTCTATTACCAGAAGCAAGACTTTGACTATTATTATTTTATAATGTAATGGGCAAAAATCACAGTAAAAATGCTATCTCTGATGGGAAAATGCTTCTTTGCCAGACTCTTAAAAATTGTAATTTCAACAATTTGGCAAAAAATGACTGTATTTTTGACACAAATGAATTATGACTACAGGCAATAAATAAAAAGGCCAATATCCCAATTGTACTTGAGCTTTGGTTTTGAGGGGAACAATCATTTAGGGCTGGTCAGATGATAAAACTGCACTTTCCTTACACAATATACGGGAAATAGAGTAGCTCTTCCAATCCTCACTGGCCAACACTCCAGAGTCCTTTGGTGCAGATTCAAATGAGGGTTCCTCTCCAAATCAATAGAACCTAGGTCGCTGCTTAGATCCCATGCACTGAACCCTGACTGTAGGTCAGGCTTTAAGCTTACAGCTTTGGTCCTTCTGTTCTTCTGTCAGCAGAAGCCTTATTCCAAGGCTGTTTTGCCTTTTGGTTACAAGATGATTGCCTATAGCAATAAGTGTTCATATGCTTCCTGCTTCACACTTCCAGGAGAAAGAAGGAAAAAAAGAAATGAATGCTCTCTCCCATCATGGGAGGCAAATCATTCCTGTCTGCATGGGTCAACTCAATCTTGTGCCCTCTTCTAAGCAAATGGACATGCCAGGGAAAGGCCATGGACTCCTTGATTTACACAGGTCTGGACATTTCTTTGGAGCTGAAGATAATGTGGACCCCTAGACTAACCTGGGGCTCTGTTCAGAAATGAGGAAGTGGATGTCAAGTGGGTATTCAAAGACATTCGCTAGACAATCTTATTTAGTGCATACTATGATCCAATGCCTTAAGGATGACTTTGATTCATGAGGAAATTGAGGCTTAGAGTTATTAACAAATATGCCCGAGCTTACGCAGCTGACGCAGGGTGAAGTCTTGGTTGGAACTCAAGCATATTAAATGGTGAAAGCCTTTAAAAGCCCTTAACCTCATCACTCTACTGCCTCCCTTTAGTTGGAATGTTGCAGGGCTGTGAGCCCAAAGTTTTCCTTTATAAATTCTTATCATTTATGCCACAAAGAAATAGCATTTTCTATTAGTCATATGGGTAGCAAAGAAATATAGGCAAACAGGATGTCAGCAATCAATTCAGTTATCTATTACTGCTTTTACTTATCTATTGCTGTACCTCAAAACTTAATGATTGTTATAGTAAGGGATAATTTTCAAAATATGGTACAATCATGACTCTCATACAGATATAAAATGAGCATGTGTTTAAGATTTTATTTAAGTCAATGTTAATTGAATTTAAATTAAAAAAGGAAAAAAATTAAAATAAAAAAAAGACTTAAGTCATGAATTAAATGAGGGAAACAGGTAAATGTTATATGGATTCAAAGAAGAAGGCAAAGAAACATAAGTTTATATGGGGTAAAGGACTGTTGAAATGAAGATGAAAATGGGCATAACATTAACTTCTGGCGGGGAAGGGCAGCTTGTTCATCCACTGGACAGAATTCATGTGCATGTCTATAGACAAGAATTATTTTGGATTGAGATCAGTTGTCAACAATTTACAGAGTTCTGAAATAGCTCCCATGGAATCAGAATCTGATAACTTGAGAAAGAGTGTACTCTACACAATGTCATTTTCTACTACAGCACATTTTTTTTCCATATACCACTAATACTTAGTTTCTCATAACTTAATAATTTGAACAGGACTCAGCTAGGCCAGTGGCTCTGCTGGCTTCACCTGAGACCACTCCTGTGGCCGCAGCCATCTGAAGGCTTGACTGAAGCTGGAGAACCTAGCCAGTTGGTGCTTGTTCTAAAATTTGTACCTGCAGGATTTTAATTTATGGTGGTAACTGAGTCATGACACAGAAAGGCTAACACCATTGAAAGAAGATTTTTCACTACTTACATTTCACATGAGAAGGGGGCATGCCACACCATGCAGGGCTCCATGGGGAAGTACCAGGTTTGGGTCAGAAAGCAAAAGCAGGAGCAAGAAGAAAGCCCCGTGCCAAAGCTTTTATTGGGATTTAGGATTGGCCACTTTGAGTAATTTCGACAGGCTTTGGCACCTCAGGGCCTGTCCCTAGCTATCGGATAGCTGCCCTTGGGGTGATTTAGGGCAGGGGAAATAATGGCTTGGAGTGCGAGAATGAGATAAGCAGGTAGGTGGCGAGTTGGCACTGAATCAAGCAGTCTGCAAAGGAAAGGCACGCTCTGGGCAAGCTGACCACCACCTCTAGGAATTAGCTGGCCATGGGAGGGGCAGTGTCTCCCTAGGTCTGAAACCCCTGAGATGTCAAAACATTACAAGATACAAAAAAATTAAAAGAACACGACTGACAGTGCTGCCATCTGCTGAGGTCCCTCAGTTCTACCACACATGGCCTCTCATTCTCCAGCAGGCTCAATGGGGCTTCGCCACATGGAGAGATGATTCCAAGAGGGAATGGAGAAGCTTGCAATATCTCTGGAAACCAAGACTCAGAAATGACATGATGTCATTTCCACTGCATTCAGTAAGTCAAAACAAGACACGAGGATTGCCCAGGCTCATGAGCTGGGGAAGAAGAGTCCACTTTTTAATAGGAGCCACAAACAATTGGCAGCTACACTTAATCTATCCAAGGAAACCTATCATATCACTCACCAAATTATATTAAAATTGCCTGTTGATATGGCCAACTCATACAATGAACAATAAGCTGTTTATGGGCATACCATACTTTATTTATCTTTGTATCCAAGGGCCTGAGATAAAATAAACACACTTGTCCAAAGCTAATGGGTGGGGAGATCATTTAGATAGATGGAATTAAATGAGCAAAGACAGAGAAGCAAGAAAGTACAACTACTCCCTTTTAAGTTCTCCAATTTAATGTATGATAGATGGTAGAAAACAAAAGTTATAAGAGCCTTATATTCAAGACAAAGGATGTGGACTTAGTTTTGGGGAAACAGGATGCCATGGAAGGTTTCCTAATGAGAAAATAACTTACCACTATTTCTCTAAGTTTGCTTAAATTAACTGGTGGCTCTACTGAGGGACCAGTTTAACTAATTATTTGCCATAACAAAGAAAAATGCTAGAGGACACAGAAGGGCCACTTTATCATGCAAGGGAGTCAGTCAGTTGTCTGATGCATTAACCTCATGGCACATCAGCACTGTTACAGAATGACCCAAGTCAAGTTGGTCATTCAGTCATCCCACTTGTTTGGGTTGATTTCTTTATTTTTTTTTTTAAAGATTTTATTTATTTATTTGAGAGAGAGAGAATGAGAGAGAGAGAGCACACGACACGGGGGAGGGTCAGAGGGAGAAGCAGACTCCCTGCTGAGCAGGGAGCCCGATGCGGGACTCGATCCCAGGACTCCAGGATCATGACCTGAGCTGAAGGCAGTGGCTTAACCAACTGAGCCACCCAGGCGCCCCCTGGGTTGATTTCTTTAGCCTCTACTAGAAAAAGGTGAGAACTACAGATCTCTCATATCCTCAGGAGCAGCACATTACAATGAAAGTAGGTCTTTGACCAAAGTCTGCCTCACCAACAAGCAACTATTAACATGTAGGCACAAAGAGGTCTCGGAATCTGCTCTAGTAAGCTCAGAAAAGTATCAACTCCACACTCCAGACTCCTTGACAAGTAGTTTGCTTAAAGGTTTTACTTGAGACAAAAGCCACAGTGTTCTAGCAGTAGATCTTAGCTAACCTGAGTCAAATCAAGCCACATAATCCCTCCATATGATGGCCAAATCCAGGGTTGAACAAGAATCCAGGGTTTAGGGTACCACCAAAAAGAGTACTGGGCTCTGGGCTTTCCATATTCTTATGTCTCTTACATGCAAAGGCAGAGGTACTCTACGTTATTTCTAGCCAACTCATATATTTTGTATATACCACTCCTTTCATAGATACATGTACATGTGTTTCTATTATTTATGGTATTTAACAAATGCTCTAGTCTACATTTATAAATAGCTTTATTGGGGTATAATTCAGTTGTAAGTATACAGTTAGATCAACTAGTGTAGATTAAAACAGGATCCTTGCAGCTCTTTTGTATTAGTGATCTATTCCTGCATAACAAATTACCCCAAAACTTGATGGCTTCAAAGACATTTATTAGCTCCTAGTTTTGGTGGGTCAAGATTCCAGACACAGTTCAGTGGGGGTGCTCTGCTTCAGGTCCTCTCATATGCTGCAATCAAGGTGTTGGGTGGGTCCATATTCACCTCATAGCTCAACTCAGGAAGGAGCAGCTAGCTTCCCCTAGCTCAACTCAGGTGCTGGTTGGCAGGATCCCTTTCTTTGTGGGTTCTTGGACTGAGTGTCTCAGATTCTCTATGTCTGGGGGCCACCCTTACTTCCTTGCCATGTACACCTCTCCCACATGGCAGTGGCAGCAAGACAATGCTTGCAAAATGGAAGTCACAATCTCAAAGTGACATCTCCTCCCTTTTGCCGCTTTCTCTTTGTTAAAGGAAGTTGGTTCAGCCCGCATTTAAGCGGAAGAGTTTGTATAAAGGGAAGAATAGTGGGAAGCTGCCCACCACACCCTGTGTTAACTTCCTGGAGACCCTTGATTAGAGTTTTTCAAATGTTAACCAACCACCTCTGGTTAGGTAGCTTTGATTGGTAAGTAGTCCAATTTGGGGTATAGAAGGAAATTAACACAAGTATTTATCACCTTGAAGTCCATGTTGAAATATTTTAAAGTCAGTTATAGAAAATATAACAAGCACGGCTACCCTCTTTATCTGGCACAAACCATATTTGTACCAGATTTTATTGAAAATCATTGTATTTCTCAGTATAAGTTCCCTATGATCACTGACCTTTTTGTTAAGTGTTTCAGTCTTAGAGGCCTTGGACAGGACTTAAGTTTGGCTGGAGGAAAGGCAGGTTAAGGTGCAGGAATAAATAGGCCCTAGCCTTAGAAAAGTTGGATTTTTTAGTATTATAAAAGGTTTACATCAACAATGAGGTGCAACACAAAGTTACCATATATTTATTGAATTTACCAAAGTTGTATCTGGGGGGAAAAAAAAAAACAGTTGTTAATGAGATCATTCTTTCCAAGAAAAAAAGCCAAAATACGTTTGTCTATCTTGAGTGGAGAGGAAAAAAAAAGAATAGCCGCATTATTTCTGCTGAAAATAATCCACTCCTTCTTGGGTATTGAAAAATACAAACTGTATATTTTGACAAGAAAGAAAATATCCTTATTCGGGATGTAATTTTTAATACCTGACATAGAATTGATAACTTCTGTTATGTGACTTGGTTAATGCAATAAAATTTTCTTTCTGCAGACAAGCTTTCAAACAAAATTCTTACCAGCCTGTACTGTGAAGGGTGGTATTGGAGAAGATAATGAACTCCCACCCCTGCACCAGATGAGGTTTCTTGGAAACACAGGACATTTGTTATCCATTGCTTTATTCAAATATGACTTGGATAGAAAATCATTCTTGGGGTGCACAAACCACAGAAGGCTTTTGGATGCAACACAACCTCCAAAAATTAAATGATTCCAATCTTGCAAAGTTTCAGTTGGATTCATGTCTTATAAAAGCCATTTTTCTTCAGTTTGGTAATTGCAAGGGCAAATCAACAGTGTGGGCAGAGCACAAACTTTTAAATGGTGTCATCGGGCAGCCAAACCTATAAAAGGTCACATTATTAAGGCAATGTATAGCTCACTCGTGTTATTGGTAAAATATTTTATTCTAACAACAATAACAAACTTGTAAAGTGGCTCAAATGAAAAGCAAAAGAAATCATTCCCATCAGCTTTTGGAAGAACAGTACTGCCACATAACCAGCAATAAGATGAAGATTTCTATTGCTTTTTATATAATTGATAGCATCTTGATTCATGTCAGACTGGCCATTAAATAAAATTCATGTCAGTCTATCACATAAAAATACAACATTTTCTTCTGATAACCTCATGAAGTCAAGGCATTCTCTGGGCTTGAAGCTTGTTCTGATGAGAAACAATAAGATCTTTATGTGGCTATTCATTTTGTGGTATAAATAACTAGAGTCCCAGATAAGAAAATTATATTTACAGCCTCACTTTATTATTTTAAAATTGTTGTTTTCCTCCTTAAGCAAGTCAGCTGACTCTGGATTGCTGGAAATCCCTGCACATTCTATCATGCCTGGGTCAGCAATATATTCTTGGCTTCAGAAACATTGATGTGGAAAACTGAACATCTGGCCTTCCCTTTCTATTACCTCCCCACCCCACTCCCCACTATTTCTCCCCCAAATAATCAGCATTCCCTTCTTTGCCTTTCTGGCTTGAATAGCATTTAAAACTTGAATTTGGTATGTATTGTATTTATCTGTTTCCGGAGCCAACTGAATACTAGTTCCAGTTCTGAAAATCTCCTAGCAGTGCCATTTCCTGTTACTCCTTTTTATAAACCACTGAAAATAAAGGTTATTCTGATGGGTTGAATCAACTGGTCACTAGTACAAGGAATTATATCCTTGCCCAAGGTCAGAACCCTTCTTTTTTCCTGCCTATCATGGATATTCCTTAAGTAGACCTAATGAAATTTCTCCCATGGTGATGTTCTAGCCCTAAAGTTCTTGGAACCCCAGAACCGAATGAAAAATACAAGATGTATATGAGATATATGTTCCCCTTTTCTTGTCTTTAATCAGTTTCTCAAAATGATCTATAAACCAAAGATTTTAAGAACCACATTTCTAAACCAAGAAGATTAGTCCCTTAGAGAAGCATCCAAACACCCTTCTTGGACTACTGCTGGTTCTTGTGGGGCGTGAGGGACACTGCTCAGTAGAGACTTGCTAGGTAAAGCATACAGAGCAGGTGTACCGAGTGATCCCACAGCATTGCCAATGCATCTGAGACATGCAGCACCTACTGGAGTGCAGAACATAACCATGGTGACCTGAATTCCATTTGATCCTCCACATTCTATTCTTTTTAAATATAGATCATTCTTTTCTTTATTATAATGTAAGATTCTTTGATAATTCTTGCCTGTCCAGTTGAAGATGTCTTTGAACAGAAAGACCTAAGTTGTACATTTTCTTCCTGACTCTCTAGCAAAACATTTTGCCGTGGTTGTTGAAAAATATCACACACATTGAGGTCTTTGTAGCAAATGGTAATTAAATGTTTTAAGAAGTGTACTTTCCGCAGACTTTCCTAGAGTCACTGAGATGTGAACAGAACCCAGAAGAATTTGTTTCTGCTGTTCCATTTCAAAATAGGTTGAGAAGGGAAATAATGACTTTTTAAGTGGAAGTGAGCTTCAGCTTTTAAGAGACGCTGTAGATTTTTGAGGGAAGGAGGACATGTGTCTGGGATCCAGTATTCCCATGTGGTTTCTAGTTTCTAAAATTTATCTCATGTGTTTTAAGTGTTTGGTATAAATTTTTATGAGACTTCACATTTCCATTCAATGTGTTAAGATTTAGATTAAGACCAAACTTACACACCTTTTTCTTACTTATGAGCAATTAAATGATATAAGAAAAAAAGTGACTTTATTTACAGCACCAATAAAAAAGATTGGCAATGTTATAACTCTAACTTTAAAATTGTAATTTTTAAAAACATTTTTAAACTAACTTTTAAGACAAACTGACTTTTTTTCAAGGCAAGATCCTTGGAACCACTTGGTGAGTATATATTGAATATTTTACTTTTTCCTGTGATACAGCAAGAAGTTCATCCAAATAGAACCATGCCTCCACCACATAAATCATTCAGAAGATCTGGTAACTTTCCATGTGATTCAGTTAAATCCTTTAAATCTCACAGGAGAATTTACTTGCTTTTGGCATATTTCACCATATTAGGAGGAAAACCAGTCTCCAGGGACATGGTGGTTAATGAGAATGGGCCAAAAGCAGATGTCCTAAACTCAGTTTTGTTAGCTTAGGCATTTTCAGATGGTGTTTCTCTTGGTCGAGAGTTCCTGAAGAAGTTTCCTTTCTGGGTCCACAATACCCCCTAGGCCCCACAATGCCTTTAAAAGGATAGAACCCTTCCTCTCATAATTAAAGACAAGACAAATGCAGAGGAAAGTTAAAATGTCGAACTAAATTCATTGGCACTGAGCTGAAAACCCAATATCAGACTTGATGTACCTAATATCAGACTTGATGGGCTTTGAGGGCAGCAGAAAGAGATGAAGTGAAATGAGGAAGAGAAGTGAGCAGGCCTCTTGCTGGGAAGTAGAGAGGCTTTGGGAGGCAAACCAAGTCTTCCCACCTCTCAGTTTTGCCTAGTCCCCGTCTATTTGTGCATTCTCTCAGCTGACATGGAAAGCCACCTTCTGGCGGTGTTTGGTATTTTATGGGTAATGCAAATGCTAAACTGAACCTGAAGCCAGAAGCTTTTCTCATCCTCTATTTCTTTAAGTTTCCTTATGTAAACATGAATCCACAAGGCCCAGGAGAGAGGTGGCATGGGCCCTAAGAAGACGACAGTGCGTCCAGCAGTGTTAAGATCATCACACACATTTTGTTCAAGAAACCATTCCTTCACATCAATGGAAATGGAATGGAGGAGGCAAAATCAGGGACTGGATGCCAAACATTATAAACTGTACTGATGCCACAATGAAAAATGGTATCTCCTCTGAAACACTTCACATACACAAATCTGTAAATGACTAACTGATATAAATATAAAGTTTCATGAATTTGAGGGTAAAATTTAAAATTCTTATTGGGGCTCTCTGCTGAAGGTCATGGCAAAGTCTAGTCTCTCCCATGATCAGTTTGATCATTGGTCATCTCTACCCTAGGGGAGTTTGAAGCATCTGTATTTCCAGACTGGAGGAGGAAGGACATAGGGTAAAGGAGGAAATAAAAAGTGTTCAGAGTGTGATCGCTCACTCTGCCTTCATTTGTAATCTTAGCAGTTCCTGATAAGCTCTCCTACATTTTTTTGTGTGCCAATTCTTGACATAGAAAATTTCCCAGCACAGAGCTACATAATTTATTGAATTTCTACATATATACTTGCTTTAAAACTCAATAGTTCAGCTAGCAGAGAGAAGGAAGAAAAGCTATGCATTCAGTCTAACCTGAAAGGAGCATATTATGGATCACTGAGGGGTGATCCTAAGGCTCACTTGGGGCTCACTCTTTCTTAAATCAAAAAACAGACTATATCTTAAAGTCTGTATGCAAAGTATCAAGTTAGATATAAGGTGCTTTTGGCTAAAGAGGAGAGAAAAGATAAAACAGTCCTATGAGAGTAGATACCAAGGCATGTCAAAGGGTATACTGTCAACTTTTCAACTGAGTGTAGGTCCACGAAATACTCCAAGCCTGCAGCTGTGGCCTGAATCCATGGCACCAAACTTGGACAGAATGGCTCCTTCCAAAGTCAGCACTTAAACTAGCCACCCCCACCACAAACCCAGCCCCAGATGTTGCAAGAACTGGATTAATCTAAGGTCTTTCTAGCCTCCCACTGAGCATACATATTTAAATTCTGGGACTCCAAGCCAAAATTCCCCAGTGGACCACCTTATACTTCCTTAATTGAAAAAATAAACAGTTCTGTAGTAATGGAGAAGGGCCCTTTTCATAGAAGTGTCTTTGATGTTAAGGCTGCTGTAAGGATACATGTCCCCATGCCTCTTGTGAATTTTAACACCAAACTCAAGGACCCCAAAACACAAGGGGGCAACCAATAGTCAAGAACAGAAGTGTTTTCTATAAAGGCAATGGATGGGTAATTATAATCATTCTGACTCCAGTTTAGGGGAACCAAATCACGGGGAGACTAGGGCATTGGGGAATAACAGCTGGTGCATTCAACCCAAAAGGCAGAGCTCAACATAGTGATGGTGTGACTGCCACACACACAGGTTACTGCTTCTCCTCTCTTGAGGTGGTGACAACCTATGACATTTTATTTTATTTTTATTTTTATTTTTTAACGATTTTATTTTATTTATTTCACAGAGAGAGAGAGAGAACGCAAGAGAGGGAACACAAGCAGGGGGAGTGGGAGAGGGAGAAGCAGCTTCCCACCAAACAGGGAGCCCAATGCGGGGCTCGATCCCAGGACCCTGGGATCATGACCCAAGCCGAAGGCAGATGCTTAACAGTTGAGCCACCCAGGTGCCCCAACCTATGACATTTTAGCTACTGATGCTGATCCTATGGAAGGAGCCCATGGTATGTTATTGCCAACCTACTATTTTTCCATTTTCTTTATATATTGCCATCATGGGTGGGAGGAAATAAGAGTTTATCAATATTTTCTTTATGTTTACTTTGGTGGGGGAGGGAAAAAGCTAGTATGTACTTATATATACTGGTTTTCAGTTCACTGGTTTTAAATAAGCATGACAACCTAGTTGAATGTTATTTTCTCCTCTGTGCAGAATTCTTTTGAAGAAGGTGAAGAACACATATCCTCAAGGTAAAAAGAACCACCCTTGTGTGTGGCAAAATAAGAACTGTGGTTATATAGAATTGACACCTAGATGGACCAACTCACCACCTGCCCACACCAACAAACTGAAAATGCATAAGTCGAATCTGCTGGTTAAAAGCACAGGTGCTCAAGTTAGATGGGCTTTGGTTCTAAGCCTAACTTCTGCCACCTAGGTGGGCAATTGTCTTCAGTCAGATTCTTCCAGAATCAGACCCTGAACCAAAGACTCAAATTCAAATGACTTACTTTCAATAAAGAACTCCTAGGAACAAATGGTAAAAGTTTGAGAAGCAGACTAGGGAAGAAGAAGCAGCTGAGCAAAGGTCTAATTTTACTTAAAGACCAGCCTCAACCTGATCCCTGCAAAGGTCTGAAGGGTAAATTACACCCAGAGTTTGTCCAGAGGCAAAGGAAGCTGGGCTTTTGTACTTGAGCATCAAACATCAGCTAGTGGGTACTTGGGCACTGGCTGGGCAACTATGGTAGCCCACAGGCAATCCTCTGAAGAATTTTGCTGCTACCTGCCATTAGCAGCAAGACACACCGAAAGGAGGGATGGATGCCCAGCACTAGCAGAAATGGCTAGAGAGGATTTGGTGGGGGTACAAAGAGTGTCCATTACTGGGACTGGGCAAATTTCTTAACTTCTCTGAGCCTATTTTCTTTCATGTAAAATGAGGATACAAGTAACAAACCTCAGAGAATTGTCATGATCATTAAACGGAGGTACCACATGAAATGCACAGAACCTGACACGGGGTAAGTGTTCAATTAAATATCACCTAGTTTCTCACTGGGTTGTCAACTCCACAAGAGCAGGGGAGCATCTCCTTCATTATTATTGTCTCCCCACTCACTAGAAAAGTGCCTTGTACACAGGAGGCATTCAGTAAATATTTGTGTAGCTTTAAGGTAAGAACAACATCACAGGGATGCATGAGACTTTGCCAGAGACAGAAAACTAAATTCAGGTGGGATTGGACAGTAAGCTTGTAGCAATTCAAAAATTCTATGTTGACAACAGAAAGAAACAGAGTTCTTGTGTGGGGAAAGGTAGGTACAGGAGAGGGATTAATTGGGACTTACTAAAAGGCACTGGCAAAAATCAAAATCATTTTTTGCCCTGTTTTGGTATGGGCCCAGAATAGAGAGGGTCTTTTGAGTTGTCTTCAGTTGCTTTGCATTCCCAAGCCTCAAATCAGTGGTCCAACTTCTTAGAAACTAAAACAGACTTGCCTATTTTAGCAATTCTCAAGTTTTTTGGTTCCAGCACTTCTTCACATTCTTAAGAGTTACTGAGGACCCCAAAGAGCTTTAGTTTATGTAGGTTATAGAGAGCAATATTTACCATATTAGAAACTGACACTGAGAAGATGTTTAAATCTTAGTTACCTAGTTGTAAAATAATAATTAGATGTTAGCATAGGTAACATATTTTTATGAAAAACAACTATATTTTCCAAAACCAAAAAATAAAGAGAGAAAATAGTGGCATTGTTTTACATATTTACAAATTTAATGTCTGGTTCAATAAAGATAGCTAGATTCTCTCTGCTTCTGTATTCAGCGCATTGTGATATGCTGTTTCTGTTGAAGACTTTAAGACTTCATCTTCAAGAAGACCCTGACTGACCTCTTTCAAGGGCCACATTTCCAAACTCCAATGACTCCTTCTAAAGCAATAGTTTGCCAACAAGTCAATCTCATCCAGAACGATTTTCTGTTGTTTGTCCTCTGTGTCCAGGACCAAGTGGTTATGCAAGAGAATTTTATCACCTAGGCCTGCCTTACAATTCAACAACACGGACATTTGGAGAAGGGAAAGAACAATTACCAGATAGTCTGCAACCAGCCAGAACACCATTGTATGGGCCAGGGTGCTCTGCTGAGCATCTGTTCATGGGATATTAATATAGACATAGCATGAGAATAAGTTAGGGAAGCTTGGGGTTAAACCAAAGTCAACAGGTTTCTTTATTGCAGGGCTTTTCAAATTGGGAAGAGAGCACATTGTGTTTCCCAAATGTGTTCAAGAATGAGACCCTTTTTCACCAAGCAATTATCTGCTTAGTTTGAAGAACACATTTTGGAAACACTAACATAAACTCTAATGGCTGAGACTGGGTGTGGGGGCCTCAAAATCTCCTAGCCCCGTTGAAAAGCCACAGACTTGAAATAATTTCTAACAAGCGTTAAGATATTTCGGTGCTCTCAGGGTTCCTTCTCCAAAATTCCAAAAATTCATTAGCTTAGAGTCCATCTGCAAGGTTTGGGTTATTAACCAGAGACTGAGCCAGAGATGAAGTCTACAGCTAGAGAATATCAGAGGGAAGTTCTTTCCTACGCCTGAACATCTTCTCCCACATACCTCCATGGCCCTTCAACCTCCCTCAAGTCTGCTCAAATGACATCTCCTCATCAGACCCCCCTTTTACCACCCAACTTAAAATTACAGCCCCACTCCCCAGCACTTCCTATGCCCCTTCTCGGCTTTGTTTTTTCCGTATCACATCTCAACTGCTAATATACTGTATAATTTACTCCTTTGTTTTAGGACAGTCTCTCATTACCAGAACGTAGGCTCCACAAGGGCAGACATTTTTTGTCTCTTCTGTTCACAGTTCAATCTCTAGATTTGGTATTCTAAATCTAGTACATTGTCTGGAACAATGCTTGGTGCAAAGTAGTCGCTCCGTAAATATTTGCTGAATGATTGAACGAGTGGATCAAGAAAGACAGGATGTTCGGTTTTTACTTGAGGTTGTGGAGTATATTTTATATTGCTTAGTCTTGCTCCTCTGTCCTCAACGTCTAGATCCCAGGAAGTTAGGCAGTTACCAAGATTACACTTTGATCCTTCAGTACTGCCCCACCTCAAGCCCTAGACATCACTTTGGTGTTTGGCATCGTCGGGGTGAACAGCAGTAGCAGTAGCCTCTGCGTTACCAAGGCCCTCCCACAACCCCCCACAAAGATGCCAGCTTGCAAAAGTGTTAAGGAGAATGGGGAAAATATTATTTCCATTTCCATACAAATAAAAATCAGATATAAATATGGAGATGCTGCTCTGGGCAACAGTCATTGACCATCAAGAGAAGGTGATGCAGTTTACTTAACATTCCCCAAATACTCCATATTTAGCAGTATTTGCTAATTTTTCTGTTATAAACAATTTTAATGAACATTTTAGAATATGACTGTTTCATATTTAGTTTATGTCTTTATGGAGCATACTTAAAAGCATAGGTACTGACTCCCACTGTAAACATTATCTTGTGATTATTTTCATTAAGTCCAATTTCCTGTGTTTAAATATTCAGATCTAAATTTTGAAAGAAGTTTCATTCTTCCATCAATTTGAATGTTACCATGTACAGTTCAACCATGAACATTTTACTTTATATTGAATATTTCTTTTTTTTTTTTCTCGGTTCAAGTTTAATAGAAACAAAAGACAAAACGTGATGCCCTGCTACTGTACATACAGTTGGCCTGCCCCATAACAGCTCAGGCCCTTCTCTCCAGAAAAGAAAGGCTGGCCTCCCCAACCCCTGCAGAAAAGGCCTGTCCTGTCCCCATACCACATCTGCACAGTCTAAAGTCTTAGGTTCTAAGCATGACAATAATACAAGAGAGATTTTGTTTTCATGGCCACCCACTGCAGCCCAGCCCTAAAACGACCCGGCGCTCACTTCTGCTTAGAGAAATATTCTTTGCTCTTCTGGACATCAGGCTTGATGGTATCACTGCCAGGCTTCCAGCCAGCTGGGCACACTTCCCCATGCTTGTCAGTAAACTGGAAGGCCAGGACCAGTCGCAGAGTCTCATCCACAGAGCGGCCTACAGGAAGGTCATTTACCGTGATCTGCCTAAGGATACCTTTATCGTCAATGATAAAGAGGCCCCTGAAGGAGATGCCTTCATCAGCCTTTAAGACTCCATAGTCCTGAGCAATGGTACGCTTGGGGTCTGATACCAAGCGAATGTTCATGGGTCCCAGTCCTCCTTGGTTCTTGGGTGTGTTGATCCATGCCAGGTGACAGAGATGAGAATCCACAGAAGCACCAATCACTTGACAGTTGAGTTTCTTAAATTCTTCTGCCCTGTCACTGAAAGCAATGATCTCCGTGGGGCACACAAAGGTGAAGTCAAGAGGGTAAAAGAAGAACACAATGTATTTTCCTTTGTAGTCAGATAGGCTGAGATCTTTGAACTGGCCATCTGGCATAACAGCCGTGGCTTTGAAGTTGGGGGCAGGATGCCCAATTTTGGCATTTCCCGAAGACATCTTGCTATCAGCGGCTCTGAGAGCAAAAAGGCCGTAAACAAGGCAGGAAGAAGACCTATATTGAATATTTCTACAAGTTCTTTATTTTTGGTGAACTTTTGTAGTTTTCAAGATTATAAACAAGAGGTGACTTTTCAGGCAGTTAATCATATAACACTTTATATTTTATATATTTTCTTAAGTAATATATATTATGAATTGAATTAACAGTCTCATAATTTGAATTTATTTCTTGCCTAAACTATAATAAAACTGTAAGTAGTTCTTCTCAGATATTGCAAGGTTGCTCTAATCTGAAAATACAATCATTATTTTCCAAAGTCTGCTGATGACTTTGATGAATTTCAATAGGCTCTATGGTATAATCAGCACATCCTTGGGTCAAAATGGTAGGGATAAAAACAAGAGGGACAAAATGTCCTACTTTGGATCAGCAAAGGCCAAATGGAAGATGTTAAATTTCAGCTAGGCATCGAAGGATACTTAGGATTTGCTGCCGGAAGGAAGGAATACAGATGGTCTTTGTGCAGCTGCTATGTTCCATATTTTTCACTGCACCATTTGAACAGGTGGATGGTATGATCTCACTCTAGTAGCCTATTTTGACTCGTGTTTATGAATTTCTTATCCAAATTTTGCTAACACTGATTAATCATCTTCTCACGAAAACTTTCTCAAATGCAAAGATTGGATCAAGTGCCATTAAATCACTTTCCTTCTTTGATCAAATTCTATACCACACATTTACGCCTTTTTCAATATTATTCCCATTTTCATTTTTCTCCTACTGAATATTTTTATCACATTATATTCCTTGTAAATTTTTAGATTTTGTGCAACATATTTTTAACTGAGATACTATTATATGCTGGGCGATGTACTAGATGACAGGAATATGTAGTAAATAAGACATACTAATTCCTGCATTCATGGAACTTAATACTGAATCATTAATCAGGGTTTCATAGTTGTCTAGAAATAATTTCAGAGTAATAATCTCTGCTTTTGTGAGCCTTCTTTTTGAAGCCACTATTTCTAACAAGTTCAGTGTTTCTGGGTCCAATTTTGAGATTTAATTTATTTTTTAAGAAGACTTGATTCTTCTTTGTTTTTTTTAAATCTGTATCTTGCCATGTGCAATTTTAGCTGTTGACAGTTTTATTTCATGTTGATTATTTCTACCAAGTGTAATTTTTTTCCTGAGCCAATTCCCGCAGTATCCAATATGACCAACATATAACCCTTTAAGCAGGTTTTCATGTATATTTGAGTTTTACCACTTGCATCTTTAGGCATTATCAGTTTTATTTTGTGTTGATTATTTCTGCTGAGCCAAAAATTTTCCCAGCAACCTAGTAAAAATGTCCTTTGGGTCAAATTTGTGGGATCAAAACTGCAAAATATTTTAAAAAAAAATCCTCGAGTGAAACAGTGTAGCAAAAATTGTGATTCAAGACTTTGGAAGAGATGCATGACAAAATATGAAAAGTAGCACCTCCCATACTCTAAGGTGCACACAAATTACCTGGGATCTAGATAAAATGCAGATTCTGATTCAGTGAATCTGGGGTGGCCCCGATCCTTTGCTTTTCTAACAAGCTCTCAGTAGATACTAATACTGCTAATCCCCAGGCTGAAGAACAAGGAGTTAGACTACATGTTTTGTGGTCCTGCAGGCTGGAGTTCAAGACCCTTGCTGGCCCCTAAACTTCAGGAACTTACTTAACCTCTGAGTCTGGTTTTAGTCATTTGTAAAATGGGATGATAATACTACTACCTATCTAAGAGGTTTGTTGTCAAGATTAAATAAGATGATTTCTGTAAAAAACGTAGCACAGCGCTTCCCACCTAGTAAATAACGAATGGTAACCCTTATTGACTGAGTAGTAAAAGGTACATGAAAAACATATGGGAGGTTTCAGGAATGAATGGTAAGTGGCCTGGCTACTCAGAGTGTGGTCGCTGGACCAGCAACATCTGGGAGCTTGACAGAAATGTGAAATCTCAGACCCCGACTCAGACCTACTGTAAAAATCTGCCTTTTAACAAGATTCCTTGGATATTTGCGTGCATATTATAGTTAGAGAAGCAAGGGCACTGAATTTCAAGAAAGGGGGCAGGAGGCAAGCCTGAAAAGGTATCCCAAGGACTGTGTAAAGCAGCTGACTTGCCCATGGAGGACTTTGAAAACTGTTTTGCAGGGCTGTGGGGTGAAAAATACCCATCCTTCACCATCCACCGCACACATATTCCCAAATCAGGCATTGTTAATCAATCAAGCACTCTTTCCAGCTGGGCCTTGGTTAATCTCAAGATCCCTATCTACACAAGGCCCTGGGCAACGTCTTATCAGTGAATTCAGGGTGACAGAAATGGTAATTTGCCGGCACTGCATGAGACCATTTGGAGCCATTAAAAAACCTTAAAAAGGAAAACATGAGAATATATGTAAGGGCTTAGATTCTGAGTCTGACACCTGGCTAAACACTCAATAAACAGGAGTCAATTACTTCTACCTAGCCTAGCATCTGTGCCAACATTTTCTCCAGACAGCGAGTACATGAGAAAATTTAGGACAGTGTATTCATATTTTGGGGTGTTATAATACCCTTTTATTGTGAAATGATGGAAGGAGTAGAAAATGGTTTCTTTTTAATTCTCATACGGCAAAATTAAAATTTTAGCAACTCCATGTTCCCTTCATGACACCGTGAACACCTGGAGGTGATTAGAGCCTGTATTTCTGGGGTCTGGGGGTACTGGGGTCACTCAGGCTGGCCAAAAAGGCCTAGCCAGAGCGGAATGGCACTTCTTACTGTTCTCCTTCTACTCGCCCCACAATGTCTGCCTTTGGACAAGTGTCGATGAGAATATTTCCTTCTGCAAATGGCACGCCTTGTCCCTCTCACCACATCACACCAGAGTTGACTCTGTGCTTATAGAAGTACTGTTGACACGTAGTGGGAACCCGTGGCAAGTCCAGTGATGGTGGTGCAGAGCCAATATGGGGGAGCAGAGTCTGACTGTCCCCATGAGGCACAGTCTACTGAGAGTCTCCAGAGAGTCTCCTTATTAGCAACCCTCAGACAGAGGCTAAACTGGGTGGGAGGAGCAGAGTCCAAGGGCCTGGAGTTGAAGAGGGCTGCTTTGCACTAGGTGACCTGAGAGGACTTTTCCAATGCAAGCATTAGACTTTTGGACACAAGTGAACTGTTGGCTACGTTTTCTGGATAACGCATCACTCCAGGATACCCTGAGGTCCTAGAGCCAACACTGGCTTTGACATGCATGTGCTCCCGCTTCCAAGATCTCAGCTCTCCCTGAAAGTTCACTCAGCAATTCTGAGACCAAACTGTCCTAACAAGCTAAAGAACCAAAGTCTATTGAGGTTTACACCTCCTCCTATTTAAAAACATTTTGTATTCTTTTTTTTTTTTTTTTTTTAGGTTAAACACAGGAATCTATGTGCTGTAGTACACCACCCACCCCTTCTTCATACACTCCCTGGTGTTATGTACACAATTGCACTGCCCTCTGAATCTAGAAAATTAATATGCAAATGGAAGCAACAATAATTCCATATAGTGACATACAGTGTTACGTGTAATTTTCGGACTGGTTTCCTATTGGCAGGACAATCCAAGAGAAAAAAGAGAAGGGGAACCAGAGTTCAGAGCTGCAGCGTGTGGGGCTGGAACAGGAACCCCATTTAATACCACACTGTATTCCATATTTCCAATGGGGGACTCACCCGGACATCTTTTTGAATACCCAACTCACCCAAGCTCATCATTAATTCTCTTTCAAAGTGTGGTATCAACAGACTTTGCATACAAACATCTCTCAAATAATGAAGGCTTTGGTTCTACTGAATTACTTTGAAACAGTAGCCCTTAAAAACATGATTAAAAGTTTCCATTGAAGTTTATTATTAATGAATAAGGTTTTGTACTTATGCATATGAGGCCTTCTACAGAGAAGGATTTCAAATTCCTTTCTAAATGAGGCCTGGGATAAACATAACCACTTCCCTTCATGAGTAGACACACTAGAGCTGGTGTATGTAGCCATTAGGGGCCATGACTTAAAATGTAAAGTAGTTTAACCTCTTATGAAAGGCTTAAAAAGAAAAAGAAGAAAAATGGTGCTCCCCACTCCCAGCTGGTTTGTTGTATTAACCATGTCTTTTGTTTTCTGTATTCTGATGCTTTGACATCTGGGGCCTTACTGACCCTGGAGAGACTGCCCATCCCAGGGTTAGCTAATTCCTAGATAGGAACAACTCACCCACGAACACACCTTTCAAATGCACACCAACCATTCTAGAGCCCACACCTCCAACCGCCCCCCTTTATCAGGCTCTCCCACTCCAGGCCATGGTCCATCTAATCACCTCAGGGCCAGGGACCAGACAACTAGGGACGGCTCCTATGCCCTTGAGTCCACTGCAATTATTCAATCTGGCCAATCTTAAGCCTGCTTACCCTGTCTTGCTTGTTCCTTCCCACAGAAACCACAATAAAGGCTCTTGTCTGCGGTTCTCTCTCCCCTCTGCCTTCCAACTGACCCCAGTTCTTCTCCAAATGCCCCCCTGCCCTTTCCACCCCCGATGTGGCAAACCCCTTCCTCTGGGGAATGGGAAGAAACTGTCTTTTCAATGGCAATCTTCCTCCCAATCTGTTGACCTGACCGTACCTCAAATTTCCTATGAATGCACTTTATGACTATTGTTAAACACGTATCTACATAATCATGACAGTCCTGGAAACCTTCTCTTACCAGGTGAGAGCAGCATATCTCCAGGTTTTTTATTCCCCAGTTCTTCCGGAGGGCTCCCATAATCCTCTGTTTCCCCACCACCTTTTCTCTGTGCCCTATCTGCCACCCCTTCCCACCACTCCCCTGCAAGGGTGTTTCGTCTACCTTCACTAGGCAACACAGTGACGTTCACACAACTTAAACTTTCAACACCTCCCGGGAATTCCTTGCCCCACTTTGAGAACCACCCTCTGAAGCTGCTCACTTCTGTTACTACTTCCGAAAATGTGGAGTTTATTTCATTTTATTTTTAGCAGGGATTATGGAGATGTAGTTATACCTCTTCTTCCAGAAATTCCTTTGAGGCTTCTAAAATGACCTCCTCTCTATGGATGTTGAGGGTTCTTGGATTGGTAAAGAAAACACTTCCCTCCCTCCTTCCCCAAACAATTAATTTCAGACCTATTTCCCTGAGAAAGAGACCAGTGTGAGTGAGCAAAGAGATCCATTTCCCTCCATCCCTAATCCCATCACTTTTCGGTCCTCCTTCAGGGGGATTTGGTAACAATTTTCCACACAACGAGGACCCGCTTTCACATTCAACTTTATGAAGGCCACATAAATGCTTCCAAAAGGTACACAGAAACGAGAGATTCTCCTGCCACCAGACTTGAGACATGCAGGAAGATGCTCGGCTTCAAACCGCACCCCCTCTAGTGGCCCACACCCTCCCCCCACAAAAAAAGAAAGAAGGGAAGATTGTTTCCTAATTATCCAGTGCCAAATCTCTATCACAGGATCTGGACGTATCTGAGGTGACCTTCACATACAGGTTTCCTCTCCTCATCTATGTTTTTCTAGCTCTCCTCCCAACCACCCAACAGGGTTACCTATTTTTCTGTAATATTTCACCTGAAATAGAGGCATTGTGCAAATCTCAATAAATACAACTTGATAACATGGAATAGGAGAAAGAAGAAAACAAAAGAATTGACTTAGTCACTCACTGTTGCAGGGATTTTGATTGAATCTGGTTTGAACTGGGAGACTAAGGACTCCCACAGGACAGTATGTCTAGTTTAGGGGCTTGGTATTTCTGGGAAATAAGGCCCTGCCTCTCTCCACATGCAGCACTGGAACTGAGAATCTTAGAAAATGATTCCTTCCAGTCACCCGAGGCAGATGTTCTCAGGACTCCCCCCATGGCTCTGTGCCCCTCTTAGCTCAGTGCCTCTGGACCAAATTGCAGTCTCTCAGGGAAACGCACCTGTGTTTGTCTGCTGGGAGGCCGTTGCTGCTGCTTGGTCGGTCAAAAACACAAGGGAATTCATGTCACCCATGAAGAGCTCCCCTGACCAGACCAATGGGTGTTGATGTAAAAATACCTCAGCTCCCTTACCTCTCAGAGGGAGGACATCCTGCCCCAGGATGTGCTCCATTCTGGCTCCCAGAAATCCACAGCAGAACTGAGCTTTGGTTTCCCGCAGTGGGAACTGGCTCGACAATGAGCCCTTACCTTGGCTTTCTTTTCTTCCCTGTCTCACTTCCCCGCTCTCCCACCAGTGTTTCCTGGGATCACCTCTTTTGGAGTCCTTTGCATAGTATCTGCTTCTGCAGGGGCTCAAACTAAGACCATTTGTGAAAGAGATCAATCCCTTTGTTGCAAGTTCTTTTCAGAATAAGATGTGAACTTTATTGGAGTCCTTCATGTACATAGTTATTGTACATCTCACCGTGTGCTAAGCTGTGCCTCTGACTAGAAAGAGAGGCTCTTCCTATCCCTCGTCATCCTGCACAGTAAAGAGCAACTGGGTATTAAGGTGAAAAGCCAACCTCCAGAGTCAGAGTGCTGGAGAAACTAGTGCACACTTATACATACATGTATGCGTATATAAATAAATATAAATATAAACATAAACATAAATACAACTTGCCCAAAAGATACATCCATATCCTAACACCTGCTAGATGTGCAGTTTTGAGTAATTTATTCTCCAGCCTTCAGTTTCCTTATCTATGAAATGAACATAATAATTGTCCCTACCTTAAAGGATTAAATGAGATAACTTATGTAAAGCACGTAACACATCATCTGGTGCAAAGCAAATACTCAATAAAAGTCAGCTCCTCTTATTGTTCTTGTACTTTCAGTTTAAATGACTCCTCCTTAGGGAAGCCTTGCCTGACCTGAGATTCAGTCCCTCTCATACGTTCTCACAAATTCCCACACAGCCCCTACTATATATATACATAGTATGTATGAAGACTGTATGTATAATATATGCATACATGTATATCGTCAGTAAGTAGCACAGAGCTATTCACATAACAGATGCTCAGTAATGGTTGTTGAAGGAGCAAATAGGTAAGTAGCATGGGATCCCTGCCTTCGAAGAGTTATAAAAATTAATGGCAAATGTGGACAAATTCATGTAGAATTAGACCCTTACGAAGTATTTCACTCCTTCACAACACTCCACAAATAGTTACCCAAAAAAGAGCCCTGCTTTGGAAAAGCTGCAAATCATTCTAGAAGTACTGCTGTGTTCAGGTCACCGCCTGCCTCCAAAGTCTCCCTAGAGAAAACACAATAGCCCTTTTACTTTCTACTCAGCAGGATCCCCTCCAGAACAATCTAGCACTTATAAGAAGCTTTCACTCACCATGATTTCCCCCTAAAGAAATCCTAGCTCTGTACTATTAACAACTTTTCCTTAGTAAACTGAGGGGAGAGCGGGGGACAGGAAGCCTACTATTTCCCTGTCCTCAGCATAGAATATTTCTCCTGTGCTCTTTTGCCAAAAGTGCTACTCGAGAAAATGTAAGAGGGGAACAAGAATTGATTATTGCCAAGATAACCATGGATAATACCACCCAACTAGGCCACACACTCTAGAACACAACCAGAGAATCTGCTTTCCAGTTCTTTCCTATTCGATAAAGACAGATCTACAAAGATATAGCCTGACTTCTACGGAACACTCCATTATTTGGACCTGTCACTTTAACCGTGGCCACCCTGCTTGAGTCACTGGGTCATCTGAAGGCCGCAGAGAGGGGTAATTCCTTCTCCTCCCTCTCTGTACAGAGGAATGTAGGGGCACCAAGAAAGCAACGCCTGTGTTGGAGTCCCTTCCGTGGGCACCCTGGCTGCAGACCACCTCCCCACCTCGCTCCCTGACACCAGACGGCTCCAGATGGTAACCATTTCCATGTTTTCCCAGTTAGGTTTGGAACTGAACCAGCGTCAGCATTCTTAATTCTATGAGCAGACACTATTGAAAATCCCATTTCTCTGTAATGGGATTATCTGGGGTCAGCTTCTGCCATTTACGTCTTTCGGTGCTTCTCCCCAGCCCCCACCTTGGTGCCCAGGCTTTCAGATGAGGAGCTGTTGGGCACCCCTCCGCCGTGGCAGGGCACACGATGTGCAGAGGAGGAGGAGACTGTGTCTTGCTTTACATTGTTAAAAATGGTTTTTCTGATTATAAAAGCTGTGAGTGAAAAATAAAAGCTTCCAAAAAGGTATGAAAGCAAAATAAGATTAGTCATTTTCTTACTATTCAGAAAAAAAACCCAACTCACCAACCAAAAACCCATTACCATTACCATTCGATGACATTCTTCCAGGCTTTGATAATGCAACATACACCATACATATTTTCTTTTGTTCTTTCTATATCCTTGCAAAATTGGGACTGTATAAACAATGGATCTTGATAAATCTCCAAAAGAACCTTCCCCAGTTTTTTAAGCGGGTTTTAATCTCTACAGCACAAGTGCAGTGTTAAATGGCAAAGGTGAGAACACAGCCTGAGGTAGGCTCTGCAGAACACAAAGCAAACAGGTACAGCCTGGCTTCTGAGCCAGCAAACCTGTAATAAACCACTGGAGCCTTCAACTTACTAGCCCCGTGTCCTTGGGCAAGTTATATAACCCCTCTAACCCAGAGCTTCTTATCTGGTGCACAGAAAACGATTAGCCCATGCCTAGCAAATAGGTAAAGATCCAAATCACGTTAATACCTGTCTCCTAAATAACAACGTGGTGCCCAAAAAGACTTTCATCATTTCCTCTGGCTAAACATTTCATTCTTAAGAAACAAAGGTCGATCTATATGATAATTACTGATCCTAGTAGTCTACTCTGGCTGCTATTACAAACTAGCATGGACTGGTGGCTTAAGTAACACATTAATTTCTCACAGTTCTGGAGGCTGGAAGTCCAAGATCAAGATGCCAGCTCATTCAGTTTCTGGTGAGGGCTCTCTTCCTGTCTTAGAGATGGCTGCCCTCTTGATGGGGCCTCACACAGCAGGCAGGGAGAGAGAAAGAAAGGGTAAGTTTTCTGATGTCTCTTCCTCTAATGATACGAATCCTATCAGAACAGGGCCTTGCCTTTATGACCTCACTTAACTGAAATTACTTCCTTAGAGGCCCTATTTCCAAATACAGTCACATTTGGGGGTTAGGGCTTCAACATTTGAATTTGGTGGTAGGGACACAGTTCAGCCCATGACACTGATTAATGCTATTAACAAAATAGTACTCTAGTCCTATGGAGAAAAGCAGTGGTATCCTTTTAGCCTACAGCTGAGGTGAACGTGTAGAGAAAGAAGAGGGCAAGTTGAGGGCTTCCCGCTGTAAGGAGAGAAGCACAGAGAATCTACTCCCACAGGTAGATTGACATGTTCTTCAATGCCTTTGTCAATGCCCAGAGAAAAGCACAGTTTACTTCTGCTGACTCCAGGAGCAAGTCCTGAGGTGAAAGCTCTCGGTTTTAGAGCCTTACGATTGGGAGTGGCTTCTAGCTTCACGTTGGGAGAGGTTTCTAGTTTCAGGAGTCTTCCTTGATTTAGATGAAGAAGAGATAAAAAGGATATTAAGGCCCTTTTAGAAAATGAAGGCAACTCCCTCCTCCCCAGCTGTGGGAGGGATTTCCTCGTATTGCAGCAGCTGGATGGTGAATACCATTGCTGAGGAAGACAGAAATTCATTGTAACTCCAATGTGATGCATCTCGACTCACCTGCTCCTGTGTCCCACCCTTCCAGTCAGCCCTGGGGACACTGGTCTGACCCCCTGCCTTCAGGCCAGCCTCTCAAATGCAAACCTCTGATGGGCCCAATGTAGTCTACCTGCAGAATGTGAGGGAAGCTTTGGCTCCGGAATCCCACTGACCATTTCCTCTTCATTTTCTGCATAAAGAAGGTAGGGTCATTTCCTGAGAAATTTCACTCTGAGAAATGACTCTGTCTATAGAAGATCTCATGTGGTGGGAACTGTGCTCAAATTTCTCAGTGGTTCCTGACTTCCAGATTTTGCAGACAAAGAAACGTATCCTGGGGGATTCTCAGAATTGTCAAATGAGTACATGCTCTCATAAAAGAGGGAGCGTTTTAAATTAGGAAGAAGGTATTCCTAAAATAAGTAAGTCTTTCCCACAAAGGGCCTTAAACTTAAAAGTTTTTTAACTTTAAACTTTAAAGGTTAAACCTTAAACTGGCACATGGTTAAGTACTACAGTCATTTTGCCACAGATGATAAAATAGCACCAAGATGGCACCAATCCACCGATTAGAATTTTGAAATGGCCTTTTACTCTGTTCTTCCTTTTTCTCATTTTTAAAGTTGGTTCTATTCTGCTCTGCAATTATCTTCTCACTCTGCCTTCCTCCCGTCCTCTTGTCTCTTTTGCACACAAATTCATTGGCAAACCCCACAGGATCAGTGGGTGGTAGACAAACAGTTGTGGTCAGAGTTGAAGGGCATACCAGGTCTGGACGAGGAAAATTGTTTCTGCACCTTAAGCCCTGCAAGCCTCTGAAGTGATTTATGTGAAATAAATTTACTTCTTCCACACTTGCAAGTTACAGGAGATTCTAAGCTCTCTGAGTATACAAATTTCATCTCCATACCCTTTGGCTTGGCACTGTGTCTGGCCCAGAGTAGGGCTTCAGTAATTCCCTGCTGAATTTATATATGTTGAATGATTATTCATTCATTCGCCTTAATTATAATCGTTTTTTCCTTCTGATCCCAGACCTCATTCAGCCAAAGAGACCTCAAAAGAATTGTGATTAAAAAACAAAAACAAGGGGCACATGGGTGGCTCAGTCGTTGAGCGTCTGCCTTCGGCTCAGGTCATGATCCCAGGGTCCTGGGATCGAGCCCCGCATCCAGCTCCCTGCTCCACGGGAAGCCTGCTTTTCCTTCTCCTACTCGCCCTGCTTATGTTCCCTCTCTCGCTGTCTCTCTCCATAATAAGTAAATAAAATCTTTAAAAAAAAAAACCAAAAAAACAAAAACACTAATTCAAAAGAATACATGCACCCTTATGTTTATTGCAGCATTATTTACAACAATCAAGATATGGAAGCAACTAAGTGTCCGCTGATAGATGAATGAATAAAGAAGATGTGATAATATTATATATAAATAACATAATATATAATGGAATATTACACACCCATAAAAAGGATGAGATCTTGCCATTTGCAACCACACAGCTAGACCTAGAGGGTGTTATGCTAAGTGAAGTAAGTCAGACTGAGAAAGACAATACCATATGATTTCACTCACATTTGGAATCTAAAAAACAAAATAAATGAATAAACAAACAAAAAACAGAGTCAGATCTATGAATACAGAGAACAAACAAACTGAAGGTTGTTGGAGGGAAGAGGGTGAGGGGATGGGCAAAATGAGTGAAAGGAAGTGAGAGATACAGGCTTCCAGTTGTGGAATGAATAAGTCACAGGAATAGAAGTCACAGCATAGGGAATATAGTCAGAAAATGTAATAGCATTGTATGGTGATAGATGGTAAGCCACACTTTTGGTGAGCAGAGCATAAGGTATAGAGAAGTGGAATCACTATGCTGTACACCTGATTTGTGTCAACTCTACTCAAATACAAAAAAGGAATTTTTAAAAATATTTTAATTAAAAAAAAAAAAAAACAGGTGTGCCTGGGTGGCTCAGTCATTTGGGCATTGACTCTTGATTCCAGCTCAGGTCATGATCTCAGCATTGTGAGATCAAGCCCTGTGTTGGGTTCCATGCTGAGCATGGAGCCTGCTTAGGATTCTCTCTCTCTCTCTCCCTCTGCCCCTCTCCCTTCCCCGCTTGCACGCAGGCTCTCTCTCCCAAAAAAAAAAAAAAAAAATTAAAGAAAATAAAAATAAATCTTAAAAAAAAACACAAGAATTGTGATTGGGACCTATCCCACTGCCATCTCAGTTACACATTGCTATATTTTATTCTCAGAAACAACACAATCCCAGAGTGACAGGGCTTGGAAGAGAAGGCAGTCAAATGGAATTAAGAGAGCAAATGCTGACCAATATTTCTTCCTTTGCCGAGACTTCTTCCTCCTACTCTCCTCTCTGCAATGGACTGATTCATACAACATAAATGCATGTTCATAATAACCTCCATCTGTGGACCAATTCATATCATTTTGTGAACTTCAGTATCTTGGCACTTTACAGTTATTTTTAAAATATTTATTTAAATAAGCTATATTTAGGGCGCCTGGGTGGCTCAGTGGTTAGGCTACTGCCTTCAGCTCAGGTCATGATCCCAGAGTCCCGGGATCGAGTCCCACATCGGGCTCCCTGTTCGGTGGGGAGTCTGCTTCTCCCTCTCCCCTCTCCCCTCTTATGCTCTCTCTCGCTCTCTCTCTCTCTCTCTCTCTCAAATAAATAAATAAAATCTTTAAAAAAATAAGCTCTATTTAGACCTTTTTTAGCAAAAGGAAAATGAAATAATTAAAAGGTCAATAAAGACAGTGCAAAGATTCATACTAATTACCTCAAACTTTTATCTCCTTAGAGATTGAGAATTTCAGATGTATAATAAATAAAACATAGAAGGCTCTGGATTCCGGAGGTCTCTGTAACCAACATTCTCACTGACTAACATCCTGAAACTGGATCACCTCGTCACCTTCTTCAACCAAATCACTGAGTTGATGCAATCCAGGAGAATTTAAGAACGATTGTTTTAAGAGAGATCTGAAAGAAAGATTAAACTTTCCACCTGATTTTTCCTTATCACCAATGTAATACCTAAACAATAATGGCATAGCAGTCCAACTCGTACTAACTTAAGCAGAAATGACACACTTTGGAAAGAAACTGGGAGACCTCTTAAGACCAAAGGGATGCTGAAGGACTAGATTTGGGCAATGGCAGGAACCAATGAGGTTCCTAATCCCTAAAGGACCAGGTGGTAAAAGCCATGTGACCAGGATCACCAAATACCAGACACCTCTCCTGGCTCAGCAATGAAACTGCCTTTGAAATATTTTCTTCTCTATCGTGTTATTTATTGAATAGTCAAAGTCCCAGAAATAATTTCTGATTGGTCAAGCTTAAGTCATCTGCCTGGCCCTAAGATCACATGCTTGGCCTTTAGGCCCTTGAACATAACAGTGGGCAGTAGAGAGGAAGAATCTGGACTCCCAGATTCCATAATGCGAGGCACGGTCTTAGAATCACTCTCATGTTAACTCACATTCAAAAGGGCATTCCTCCAAAGATTGGAAGGTTAGATTCAAGCACCTACTTCCTTTCTAAGATGATTTTTTTAAAATCAAGTTAAGGTCTCTTATTCTTATTAATAAAAGCATGTCACAGACATATCTCACAATCACTCGCTCACTTCTTCCCTTGTTCCTCTCCGGTTTCTAATACGAGGAGGAGAAAATGTACCACATAGTGATGCTTCAAAAGGAAAGACACTCTGCCCATAGGCAATAAGAAATCTTCCTTTTAGGATTAGAAGAAGAGGAAGCAGAGCTGCCAGAAGAGAAAAAGGAAAAGATGTGAAGGTAAAAATGGAAGCTGGTTGGTATCCAGCTACCACTGGATATCTGCTATGTGTCAGACACCGTATGTGCTTATCGTATTATTATCTCCAAATCACAGATGAGACAACAGACATTCAAAGATTTAAACCACCAGATGAATGACTGAACAAATGAACGTGATGTTGTGTAGAGTTAAGGGGTCACAGCATCTGATGTGCCCAGGGCCCACATGCTTGGCCAAATCTGGTCACCGTGCCCCTAGCCAAATCTAGAGAATGTTGTGTGCTTTGCTTCCCTGCCCACAACTCTGCTACCTCTTAGGGCCCATAGTTCTTCTCCAAACTCTAGAGCAAGTGGCTCCAAACTTAATAGGCCTTTACTCTCAAATCTAGCCAATCACCTAGAGCCACGTTATCCTGGGTCACCTGAGTATCATTCAGCAACTGAAAGATGTAACATACATGACAGGTCTATCTCCTCTTCCCTGCCAGAAGACCAGCTGAGCAATCTTACCTCTCTGCCCAGCCGACATCCTGTGATCATCCTTCTCATGTCAGTAACCATAATAGGTGATGTTGATTTGTCCCCCTGATAAGGTCATGACCATGTAGGGTGCAGAACCCGGCCCAGTGCCTCACATATGTAAGGCACACAATAAATGTTTGCTGACCAAAAACCAAAATAAAATAGCGATGATGTTCTTTGGACTTTGAGTATGGGATGACTTAATATTGTATAGGAGCTACTTCCCAGTGAGAATATTCTGCCCTATCTAGCTCCATCTTCCTCAACACTTTGTGTTTCTAATTCTATAATGTGTCACCCCACACCTGCCCAGAGGATAACAGAACCACATCTCAGCTATGTCCTGAAATCAGTAACTTTTATCACTACAGAAGCAATGGTGTTCAGAACAATGACCAAAAGATGCAGCAGTATTAATTGTTAATGGAATACTTTCATCATTTTGTTCTTCCTAGGGCAAGGAATTATAGATTCATTGTGAGTTGAAACAAAGGTCTTTCTATTTAACTCCTACTTGAACAGTAATTCAGTTAACTGGAACACTTAACTCTCTGAGCATTCTGGTAAATCAAGGCTTTACTGTCCTATTCTTGGACAATTTTTCCCTTTTTACATCTGCTGCATTTTTATGATCTTCATAAAGCAGTATGCTGCTTTTATGGAGAAAGTCTAATTATAATAACTTACATTTGTACATGGTTAAAAAGCAATCTCTGATAACAATCTGAAATGAAGACAGCCAGGCGTTAATGTCCCTATTATATCCATGATTAAATTGAGTCTTACATGATTAAATATGCCTAGGTTCACAAGACAGATAAAGAGTTCCCATCCATTCATTCAACAAATATTTGCTAAGTACCTACTGTGTGCTAAGTGCTGTGTGGGGTTCTGGGGTGCAATTATAAACCATATGGACAGCTTCTCCTCTCTCACAGAGTGTCTGTCTCTGTGTCTTGCCATTTCCCTACCCCTTGCAGGATCCCCACCCCTTGCCAAATAAATTCCTTACAGGCCCCCAAAGAGTCTGCCCAACCACACAAGAAAAACTAAGCATTTAAATTTCTTTAGGAGAAGATGGCTGAACCCTTCTCCCATATGAATGGTTTAAGCATCTCTCAGTACAGTGGGGCCAGGACTTTGGGTTCCTTACCCCCACCTTCAAGGGGGAGTGAAGTTTAGGTCACCAGCCACACTGTGCAGTCCACTTTGTCCAGCTATGAAACCCTTGCTCTTTCTGATATCAGTGGGTCATCCACCAGGTAATAAATAGACTTGTAAAAATGCTGGAAGAGAAAAATGCTGAAAGAGAAATGCTTAAATGTGGTACTTAGAATCAACATTACCTCCATAGTTATCTTTCAAGACCAATCCAAAATGTAGAAATGTAGATGATGTATGGTTATATTTGGCTATATTTGGGGAGATGAGATTTGATTCTTGACCTACTGAAATGTGGAGAATAACAAAATATGTTGAAAAGTCATATTACTACAACTTCAACTTTCCCTTTTATCCAACTTTCCCTTCCATCCAACTCTTTCTCTTTCGTCCAACACAACAAGCTAAACACAGTACATCAGGTCATTCAAATTCCCTCTTCCTTCCCAAGAGAAGCTTCTGGAGCCATTTTAGTAAGCAATGATATTTTATCAATAGTGGATCTTGGAAGGGTCCAGGGAAGACAGCTGCAGAAAACTGATGGTCCAAGGGTACAGGTAGTAGAGAAGTAGCCCAAGCCAACTACATATTCCTCCTTCTGGCCCTCTAACTAGTGGACTTCTATGGTCTTGGATCATAACTGAGACATCTTGTTCCCAGACTTTGGATACAGCTGGCCTGCACCTGCCTGCACCTGTGGCCTCTCCAGCCTGGGCAATCATCCCAATGCCCCTTTCAAGCCATTCTTGATGTCCTTGCATTTGTGTTTATCTCCCTGCTTCCTAGATTTCTGGCTCCATTCCTTATGCTCTTACATGTGACCCTTTTGATCAGCAACTCACCAGCTTCCTGGTCTGAAGATTTAGCCTTCAATTTCCACCTCCCCCAAAACGTGTTCTCAGTTCTATTTAATTCTTGGTTGGATTATCTTTTATAGTCTGAAAAAACAAAACAAAACAAAAAAAACAACTCTAGTCCTGGCCCCAACAAGTTCCCCTGGACAAAGCATTCTTAATACTTTACTGCTCTCTTCCTACTAGATCTTCTTCCTATCCCTAAAACCTAAGCTAACCTGTAATTGTGCCAAACCAAACAGTTTCAGGTAGAAATGATCAGCTTCAGGAAACAATGAAGTTAAATACAGTTCTAATCACTGGAGTACTATGTGGAGAGTTTTTCACTAAAGCCAAGAGGACAGAGTGATTTATGATCTACAGCACCCTGAACAGGACATCGCCACTACAGCTGGTGACGGCAGTGTGGCTGCGCCACATGGTGCAGGGAGGAGGACAGGTGTGCGAGATGTGGTCAGACAGGCTTCCTGTATTACCTGCTCTAAACTGTGCCAGGCATATGAAGACAGCCAACAGACACAAACAGCTCAACCACCCCTCCAATAATCATGGCAAAGGGAGCGTTCACCAGCACAGAGGACTCTTGCAACCTGGCTTTTAAAGAGGACCCTCTGGCTGCAATGAGAAGGGTGGTGGAGAGGGGGAGCACAGAGGCGCAGTCCTGTCACAAGGAGAGCAGACAGGAGTGCCCAAATGGAGCAGTGGCGTTGGGAAAAGGAAAGACGGTAGAAATCAAGAGATCCTGCAAAAGCAGAATGGAAAGGTTTTCATGGCGAAGGAGAGCAGGAAAGGTGAATCCCAGGTCTCTGATTTGGGTAAATGTGTGAATGCTGACGGCTTTAGCTCTAATGGAGGTTGGGGGCAATGTGGTGCTGAGTTTGTTTTGGGACATATTATGTTCAAGGCCCCGGAGGGACTTGGAAAATGTTTACATCATCAGAGATCTCTACCTGAGAGTTAAAGCACTATTTCTTTATAACTTGATAATATAGTATCAAGACAAGGGTGCCTGGGTAGCTCAGTCAGTTAAGCGTCCGACTTTTGGTTTTAGCTCAGGTCATGATCTTGGGGCCCTGGGACTGAGCCCCATGTTGGGCTCCACACTCGGTGAGAAGTCTGCTTGCGGATTCTCTCTCTTCCTCTGCCGCTCTCCCAACTCGTGCTCTCTCACCTCCCCCTCTCTCTCAAACAAATAAATCTTTAAAAAAAATATGGTATCAAGACAAAGAAAACAGTATCATATATATTTCCTGACAAAGTTGCTTTCATAGGAGAACTGCTCTATGAACTCACCGGAGTATGAGAAAGAGATAACAAAATAATGGATAGCATAAGGTTTTAGGCAAAGAATATTATGTTCCTTGTGAACTATAGAAAGGGGTGTGTGTGTGTGTGTGTGTGTGTGTGTGTGTGTGTGTGTGTGTACATCTGTCTGTCTACATGTGTCTGTAGGGCCAGGACTAGAAGGGGTCTCCAAAAACCACAGTAATCAAGACAAATAATTTTTTCTCCATCATTTTAATGCAATATTTTTTAAAATAAAAATTAATACAAAAATGCATAATAAACAAAATATCAAAGTTTTAAATGAATACAGGATCAGTTACAGCGCCATTCCATGCTGAACTATTTTGGAACCTAAAGCAAAGGAAAAATCAATAAAATTAACCCTGCCTCTATTTATAGTTTTTTATATTCTATTCATCATGGGGGGGTTGCATTAATTTTGATTTTTAAAAATATTGCATGAAAATGTTATTTATCTTGATGTGTGTATTTTTTGGTACTCCTTTAAATTTTATGCCCAGGGCAAGTGTCTCCCTCACCTCCCTTTAATCCCGACCGTATGTGTGTGTGTGTGTGTGTGTGTGTGTGTGTGTGTGTGTGTGTGTAGTGTGTGTAAATGAGAGAGAAAGAGTGAGAACAAGCACATCAAGTCAAGCAGACTTTTACAGAAAATTTAAGATTCTTAGTATGTGCTGTCATTCTGCCCCAAGCAAAACTTTTAACCTCAGATTTCATGCTGTCCATTATGGTTGTCCAAGATACAGATATAGGGCTCAAGACCACATTTAAACACCAGCAGTCTGATACAATCATCTTTAAGCACATCAGTAGTGTTAAAGAGTCCATGGCCTTCCTTCTACCACCCAGCAAACTATTCTCAAAACTGTGCTGCCTGGATCCCAAGAGGACCTGAGCTTCTCCTCCCAAATGGGCCCCTCTTTTATGATCCTTAATTATCAGAGGCCACATAGGTACCGGGGACACAGGACAGAGCTGGCTGGAATCAGTGACTGGCACTTCGTTGGGCCCATCACAGTACAAAGGCTTCCCCATGTCGACATATCTTTTACTGGACGCAGGAAGTAATACAGCCACAGGCAAAAGAGAGTGGCTCAGATCACCTGAGTTGTGCAGATCATCTGAGAACATGTGGAAACATGTCCAAAAAAACAAGGCTCCAGGCCTTCAAGGTCAATGATAGCCCAGAAGCAGAGTAATAGAAAGGAAAAGATGGCTGCCACTACAGTGGCCAGAGAGAAGGCAGCACATTCAGGACCATGCGGCAGAGCAGAGAGGCGCTGGGTGTAGAAAAGCAAAAGGCTTGGAATCTGGGCTCTCCTCCCTGCCTGATGGCTCAGGCTGAGATCTCCGGGTTTCAGAATAAGGGAGCATGAGACTTGTTCCTAGTCAGCTGCCCTTGCCCAGTATGACATTGGGGGCAATCTAGATTGACACTTATGTCTAGACAATCTAATGTCACCAACAGATTGGATCTCAGTGACACGGGCCCACGTGGGAAAGAGACCATCATCGGTCCTCTAAACTTCATCCATTCTGAGGTGGTGTGTAGGAAAACGAAAGCAAGCCTTTGGCTTTCTAAAACCATTTGACACATTTCCCAGATTCTGAAGGTCAGTTCAGCTGAAATCTGAGCATCCACAATTTGGGTGTTGCGTTCAAAACGGCTAGATGACTCATATGCCAGCCGAATCAATTATCATGACTGTGGTTTGCAACTAGATAATCAAAATGGTTTCTGAGACTGTCTACAGGAATGGCTTCTGCAACCTTTGGGGTGCCAAGTAATGTTACATTTGAAAAGAGCCTGTCAGGCTGCCAAATATAAATTCACCTCATGGTTCAACTTCTTAACACAATTATACTCCTTCAGAATGTGGAAATCCTTAAATCACTTTAATTTTGTTTTAAATGTCGCCTTATTTTATTTGTGGGCGGGTCTTCAATTATTAGCCCTGCATGTTTAGTTTTATAAAAAAAAAAAGACATGCCATGATTATGGAAAGGAGGTATTATAAGCCCTCCACCTGTCAGGTCATAATTTGAGAAGTAGCTAGGGAACTGCAAGGGAAAGAAGTAAAAAAGATCCAGATGAAATCAACCAGCCAGCTTAAGACTCCCTAGAATAGAATTTAGAGTGCTTTTCCCTGTGCCATCTGAAATGGCTTGAGAAATGGGATTTCCAACCCTTCATTAAAAATACATAGCAGCCCAGTGGGTCCAGTGTTTATATTTTTTCCCTGCTGGAATTTCCCTATGCAAAGTTTTATCCAGAATCATGTAGGAATCTGTGCTAAATGAATGCAACTCACTACTTCCTTAATACCTTCAGATCTGAATGTGCAGGGCTACGTTGGGTTCTTTTACTTTATGTGTTTACTGGGCCTTGATTTTTCTTTAGAGCACTTCTTTTGGTTTTTAATTATATATTCATTATCTGCTTGCTTGGTTAATATCTGTCTCTCCCCTTGAACTGTAAGCTCTGTGACTGCAGGAAACCTATCCATTTCGTTCACCACTTATATTATTAGTTTGCTAGGGTGGCTGCAACAAATTCACATAAACTGGCTGGCTTAAACAACAGAAATATATTATCCCATAATTCTGGGGCCTAGAAACATATTATCCCATAATTCTGGGTCCTGAAAACAAGGTGTTTGTTCACAAGGCTGGTTCCTTCTGAGGGCTGTGAGGGAAGGATCTGTTCCAGGCCTCTCTCCTTGGCTCCATAGATGGCTGTCTTCATGTTCACATGATATTCTAACTATTCCTTCACATTGTCTTCTTTCTACATGTATCTCTGTGTCCAAATTTCCCCTTTTTAAAAAGATACCAGTCATATTGGATGGGAGCCCACCATAAAGACCTCACTTTGATTAACTCCATACCAAGTGTATCTCCAAATACAGTCCCATTCTGATTCCAACCTATATTTTGGGATGCAATTCAACCCATAAAATCACTGCATCCCCAGCATTTAACAGTTGGCACTGAGTGGGAGCTCAATAAACATTTGCAGAATAAATGAATGAAATGCCCACCAATTTAGCTCAGGGCCATCCCAAAAGCTTGGCCAGTGTAAGAACCCGTTATAGGCTATCTTGCCTGACTGAGAGAATGGAGAAAAGAGGCAGAACCCAGGCAAAGGATTAAGCACATCTAGGCATAGCCTCAGTTTCAGACTTTCCTCAGCTCCTTAGTTATCTCTCAAAAAGGCAACACTGGTGCTTTGCCATATTGAGCTTTCCTGTTGCATTAGCAAGCAAGACTTTCAGCAACAACATGATAACAAGGCAAACCACCCGTGTTATATGTCAGTTCTGTACATGTGAAAATACATTTCACTAACAAACAAAATTATCTATCTGTATTGTTTTAGTGTGATCAATATTCTCTAACTACTCACATTGGACACATGATCCACAAAAAGTACAGCTTTCCTGGGGCTTATATTCAAGTCAATTAATTTCAAACCTATAAACATTTTACTGAATGACAGCCATGAATAGAGAACAGAACTTTACACTTTGGAGATTGGTAAAAATGAAAAGTCAAGGCTCCTGCTTTCAAATAGCTTATAATTGAATGAGAGATTAAATTGTCTTCTCAGAACGTTTGGTGACAAAGGAGGATGTGCTCAAATACAGAGCAGAGGTATAAATGGGACATGATGTGGTAAGGAGGATCAGAGAATAACTAGTAGGCAAAAGATGAGTTTTCATTCCACAAGCAGAAATAAAAGGGAAAGGATGATACTTCTAAGGGAACAGCATGAGCAAAGGTAGAAATAAGATGAGCCCAGCCTTAGTAGGTATCATAGGTGATATAAAGATGAGTTAGAGCTTAGCAGGGAAATAAACTATGGTGAGAGAGAGAATGGGATGACAGAAGACGGGGAGAGAATGGAGAAGGCTTAATAAGTAAGAGGCAAGTCTTTGAGATAGACCTTAAAAGAAAGTTGCGTTTTCAGAGAGATGGAAGCAGGTCAGTCAAGGCTAAAGGAACAAATTGATGACAGATGGAGAACAAAAGCACAGAGAATGCTTGGGGAACTACAGGACCCCTTTTTCTCATTTTTTTTTTAGCAGACTACATGATGGAGAAAGTAGAAAGGTAAGTTGGAGCTCACTGTAGAGGGCCCTGAGGACCATATTGAGGATTTTGAATCAGATATTGTAAGAAAGTGGAGCCAGGCAAGTTTTTGAGTGAGGGCAGGCAGGCCTATGGTCAGCAGTTCCCTGGACAACAGTGCATGCGATGGACTGGAGAGGTCAGGGGCTGGGCACCTAGAATGCCTCAGGCCAATTCCTCTAGAATGTCACCATCACATGGACATGGATGTTTGTTTTGCTCACTGCTGTATCCTTGATGTCTTGGCCAGTGCCCACTACATGGCAGGCATTCCACTGATTTTGGATTTTGAGCAGGAGCTAGGAGAGAACTTTCCTATGTGACCATGAAGCTATGAAAATGTGAGTCCATATCCACTGATACTCCTGGGTCCCTCCTCATGGCAAAGTTGATGGGCACACAGTTAGAGAACCACCTAAGAATCCTGAAGCCATTTCCGGTCTCTGCTCTCCCTGCATTAGATTGTGAGAACCAGCTTTGGCCCAAGCTTGCTTGAGTTAGGTTTGGTTACTTAACCGAAAGAGCACCACCGTCACTCTGTACAGCCCCGCCTCAGCTTAACCACCTTCATTCAGTGAGAGGTCTTGAAATCAGTGCAATGACAGCTCCTGTGCATTGTTCCTAGTTCTGTCTCCTGGAGCTATGCAGAGAAAGTGCACTTGCTTCTTTACTTAAAGGTGGCTTTCATGGTGTGTGTGTGTGTGTGTGTGTGTGTGTGTGTGTGTGTGTGTGTGTTCTTCTCTTCTACAGGCTTTCATGGTGTGTGTGTGTGTGTGTGTGTGTGTGTGTGCCTTCTTCTCTTCTACAGGCTTTCATGGTGTGTGTGTGCGTGTGTGTGTGTGTGTGTGTGTGTGTGTTCTTCTCTTCCACAGGTAAGAGGCCCCAGTTCTTCCCATTCCATCTCTTCAGATAATCCAAATCCTGGCTGGTCCTCTTTCAGTAATCTCCAGGCTGTCAATATACCTTTTAAAACCTAGTGCCCAGAGATAAGCACATGCTTTCAGGAGTGGTCAGACTCTGAGGTCCCCTTGAGCACCATTATTCATTGGTGGTCACTGTAACTCAATTTACACAGCCTGAGCCTTATCCTAACACACTGTTGTCTCACGCTGATTTAATGTGTTGTCTCATAACAACCAGGTCTTTTGGTTTCCTCACCTGTAAATGGGTTGGGAAGGAGGGAATACTGACTTAACTTTTCTCAGAATTTCTTTCCCTTATGTCATGATATGATTCTAAGTACATGACTGGTCTTAATCAAAGATTGTTCTCCTGGACGTAGCCTTTTGTCCTCTTCCCTGATAGCCAGAACATCCTCTTAAAGACTGACAAAAGATTAACAAAACCCAGGGAGCAGGAGATTCTGACCAGGAAACAAAAATCCCTGATAGATTCCAAAAATTGCCTGGATAGTAGGCAGCTTTTGAAATGGCTTTCAATGATCCCCACTTTGTGGTATTCACATCCTTGTGTAATTCCTTCCACATGAATGTGGCTGGACTAGTGGCTTCAAAATCTATAAATGGAATCCTACAAAAGTTACTTCCAGGATTGGGTGATAAAAGACAGTGACTTCCATCTTGCTTGCCCTGTTTTGTTTTCTTACTTGTTGCTCTGATGGAGTTTGGTTTCTATGATGTGCACAGCTCTGTGGAGACCCCACATGGCCAGGACTAGGGGTGCCCTTCTTCCAAAACCCACCAAGGAATGGAAGCCCTCAGTTCAACAGCCACATGTATGAGCTTGGAAGTGGGCCCTGTTCCAGTCAAAACTTGAGAGGACCACAGCCCTGGCCAACACCTTGACTGCAGCCTGTGAGAGACTGGGAGCTTGAGGACCCAGCTAAGCTGTGCCTGGATTGTTCACTCACAGAAACTGGGAGATAATAAATGTCATTATGGGAAATTCATTCCACAATAAGCAATAATTAATATACTTAGCATATGTTCTGCTCATTAGGTAACACTACAAATTACTTGAGCTGGAATTTCACAGGATAATTTTTTTCACAATTAACTTTGATAGCAACTAGCTTAAGGAAGTAAGATATTGAAAAGAAGATGCTTTACCTCAGAAGTCGACAGCCTCAAATCTCATCCTTATTTACTCCCCACCTCCATTAATGTACCAACCATCCTGCTTGTTCATGATGTAACCTCTTCTCTTCTTGAGTTTATCTGCTCAAGGGATCCTCTGTTGTCTGCTACAGATTCAAGTGTGTTTGCCATTTTTCCAAGCCTTAGAATTAAAGCCCTTGCAGATCAAGACCATGTCAGGTTCAGCAATTATTCTACCTTCTGTTCTGGCATCATATTTAATAGGTTCAATCACATGACATTGCCCATATTTAATTTTTTCTGACCTACAAAGATGGTCATTTCATATGGTTCAACTTAACACCTCTTTGATATTGCTTACTGTTCTGTGTTATCATTCTTTTTCATGTTTCAATCTCCTCTTCTAGACTGTGGCAACTTTAGGGAAAGAAACGGTGATTTACCCATGTTTGAATCCCTGGCACCTGGCCCAGTAGATGCCACATGGCAGACACCGACAAAAATTTCAGAATTGAATTGTTGATTTGTTTCCATTATCTTGTGAAGCAATTAATTATTCATCAATTCAATAAATATTTCCAAAGAACCTGAGTGTCAGGACTGGGCTAGGTGCCAAAGTGACAGAGATGAATCAGTCCCTGTCCCTGAAGTGCTATGACCTAACAGTAGAGAGATATGTAAATAAACAGAAAATTACAATTCAAAATGGAAAGAGCTTAAATAAAGGTATTAACAGTGATTTAAAAGTCACAAACAGAGCTAATTATATTTAGAGTAGAAAAGTGTCTTAAAGGAGGTAAATTCACAGCTAACAGAAAAGTGACTGATGTGTCAGTTCCCAGGCATGCCCAGAGGGCAGGGAAGTTAATACCACACAGGCTTCCCTCAATCAGAGGAAGACAATGTCCCAGCCTCCTTTCCTTCGGGGGACAATTCCGAAGACTCTTCTATTTACTTCCTCAGAGGTCCCAGCATGATGGAACCCCTGAGATTTCCCAGTTAACCTGCTCAATAATACACCCTTTAATGTACTAAAAACCATCACATTGTATGCTTTAAATGTGTGAATTGTATAGTATTCCCTTAAGAATGTAAGAAAAAGAATAAGCTTCCCTTTATCTGTTCCAATTATATCTCAATAAACCTATTACAAAAAAAAAAAAAACCCAACTCTTTATGGGCTGTCCCTGATTTACACTCCTGCTTCCTGAGGTCACCTCCTAAATCAACCACCTACACCCAAGTCCTTGACAAGTTCTGTTTTAGGCAGAACCTAAACTAGGGCAGGCCCATATAATTGCTCACTGAGTCACATTTTCGTTCCTCCACTGACATTAATTGAGGATGCTACAAAAACAGTCTTACGGCTCGTGCAGTGGAGATATTGCCAGGAAATACGTCTGCCTCATCTTTTTTTAAAAATTTTTTTATTGTTATGTTAATCACCATACATTACATACGTTTGCCTCATCTCTTGATGTCAACAGATAAAGTCCCGTATTCGTGTCTCTCAGGTTGAGGGCTCTAAAACTTTGCCTCTACACCACGGAGGGGCTTTGCTTCAGCCACTAGGAAATATCATCCAATCTCAGCTTGACTAATGCAATTAAGTAGGACATTATGGCCTATAAATGTGGGCTCTATTTTTATCTTTCAGTCTTGACACTGTATTTAAGTTTATTTCTTCTTCAATCCTGATTTTCTAATTGTGTTGAATCATTTTATCGTACACATTTCTTATAATTAGCCTCACATTTTTATGGATAAAATGAAGCACAATTAAATTAAATAATGTTACTTTTGTCATACCTTTTAATGAACTGTTCAGTTCTTCAAAAAAAATAACACCACAATTACAAATTTTTTAATTATAAGAGTAATGCATGTTTCTCGCAGGAAACATGGTGCATATGGAAAACTGAGAAAAAAACTGCCATAATCCCACCAGCCAGATATAAACCAAAATGTATTAGTGATTATGTACTTCTAGTCTTTTTCCTGTATATATGTTATTTACCAAAGTTAATTTAATTAATTCATTTCATTCCCTGTTTTTTTCCACTTAACATTATATCGGGAAAATATTTCTTTCTCCATCTCTAAAAAAGTCTTTCAAGGGCACCTGGGTGGCTCAGTTGGTTAAGCCACTGCCTTCGGCTCAGGTCATGATCCAGGAGTCCCGGGATCAAGTCCCACTTGGGCTCCCTGCTCAGCAGGGAGTCTGCTTCTCCCTCTGACCCTCTTCCCTCTTGTGCTCTCTATCTCTCATTCTCTCTCTCTCAAATAAATAAATAAAATCTTTAAAAAAAAAAAGTCTTTCAAAATGATTTTTGTGTCTCCAGAATATGTATGTCATAATTTATTTAACTATCCTCTTATATTGGGAATTTTGTTATTTGTATATATACCTCTATGTATATTACTAATTATGTCCCTAGGATAAATTATGAAAAGAGGCATTACCGAATGACGTGTACAAATACTTTAATCCAAAAACCCGTAACAATTTACAGTCTTATCGGAAATGTAGGAGTATGACCATTTCCCAACCTCTCACCAATGTTGGGTACTATCTTTTTAAAAAACGTCAACTTCATAATGTACTGCTCAAAATTAAGGAGTCCAACTAAAGAGAGTGGACCCCTCTGCAAGTCACTTTCTCTTAAAATAACCCCTCCCTATAAGTTCTTCAGCTTCTATTTAAAAGCAAAAATATTTGATTAGATAAATACGTATTGACCATCTACTGGTGTAAACAAGGTCCTCGATTCTCAGTTTCTTTAGGCAGTACCAGATGAAATTTCTTGGCTCATGTAAAAAGTAAGACTTTGCCATGTGCCTGGGAGGCTCAGCATTACAAATACAGCCAACAAGAGGAAAATCCACAGCTACACATTTTGGTGCCCAATGCCACCATTTGTCAGACACTATTATAAATAATGTCTTTGAGTGTGTTAGAAGTGTGCACTGTGCCTGGGAGGTGGGACATATGTTAAGTTCCCCTGGAGTGTCAATTTTGAAATGAATTCCAATGACAAGGTCACCACTTCAGCTAGATTTCTCCTCCCAGAATGGCAGCTCTGCAGGAACCCCCATAGTCCTAGAGGCCACCACTCGTGGGGGGTGAGAAGGTGAGATGAAAACAAATCTTCTTTGAGGTCTATGTCACGTGGAAAATAATTAACTTTAACAGGTGGTTTTGACATCTTTGAAATCCTGGCTTTAAGGTAACCCATAAAAGGAAAATTTCAGTTGAATTAAGTTGCTACAGAAAAAGAATTTTCCCCCAGACAAGGGCAATCAAGCAACTCGTCAGGCAAGGCTTCGCTTGGGAATCCAGAGTACATTCCAGTACCAGCCATTCTCGGCCAAGAGGTAAGAGGTGGTGGGATGGGGATGGCCTTCGAGCTACATCCCATTGCCTTCCTCTTCTCAGAGATCCATCGTGCTAGTCCACTGTCTGCCCTGATATGCTCCAAACTTCGGGCTCTCCTCTGAGGGGGACACATAGGGACGAGGTCAGATTTCCTGGCTGGAAACTCAGAGGTGATGGCTATTGCTCTTACACAGGCCAGCAAGCATGGGCCCATTCTGGCAGACGTGGAATCCATTCCCTCTGTAACACCCAGAATCCCAGAATCCTCTCTTTGTCTGGCACTGGTTCATTTCCCCCAGTTATCATCCCACTGCACAAGCTCACGTGTGCACACACACACGCACCTACATGCAGTGAGTCATGTGCCCAGTAGGTCCTTTTGCATAGGAACTTACTGTTTGGTTTTCCTGAAATTTAGTTCATTTTTCATTCCTATTTTTTCCACCTTTTAGCATCATGATAATGGGAGGGACTAAGGAAATTCAACAGATCCTTCACCATTCCTTTGGTTTGTGTATTATGTCCTTCAAAAATGAAGAAAATTCACATTACTCAATGTCTACCCATGATATAAATAAATGTTTTATATGCAGCAGAGTATAATTGCTATGCTCCAAGTTAAATTAACCCATTTTAAAACTTTACAGGAAACATGTTGATTTTCTTTAGATTCCCAAGAAAGAAAGACTGAGAAAATAAATATCTCCACCCTTCTACAAAGTATTAAAAAATAGCACATTTTGGCACAATTTGGATTCAGAGAAAAGCCAAGAAAAAAAGAGTTAGCACATGAACATATAGCCACATATTTTTGTATCCCACCTTCTTCCCTAAAGGATTTATCATGGAGGAGAAGAAAACACACCAAGATTATGGCAACTTTCACCTCAATCTGCCAGGGTTAAAAGGAAAAACCCAATCCTCCATTTGGATTTGGGTTTTTAGGACTTTATCTTAACCACTCTCCAAGACTGTGAGCAGAAGTTCAAGGAAACTTAAGAGAGAAAGCAACCAACTCAAGATTTTATGGGTCAAATCTAATTTATTTTTTGCCTTAGGATTCACCATAGTGCAAAACAACTTCCCCTTAACTGCCCCCAAGTTTTGCCCACCAAGGAGAACATGCTCCATTCTGGAGAGGAAGTCACATGTACTTTTTTGGTATGTTTTTCACATCATGAAACAAGCAATCTGAACTTTAGGGCAGGAGCCACAAACAGCCAACAAAATGGAGTGAGGCTATGAGTCAAGAGGAGTCATGAGTCAACAGCAGAAAGGCTGCCCCCATCCTGAGTTGATCCCGCCAGTAGGTGTTACTTTAGCCATTAATCCGGGGCGCTCCATGGATGGAGGATGGTCCCTTCCTGCCAAGAAGCACACAACAAAACTCCAAACCAAACTGAAATCTACCAGTTCTGCAAGTCTCTGAACACAGAGTTGGGCCACTAAGACAGGATGCAGAGCTTGCCTGAGAGGCCTGACAGCCGACCTACCTGGCTGGAATAGCAATGGAGAGCCTCCTGGTCACCACTGCAGGCCACTTCACTTCATCATTCAAAGTGGCTTTTGGCATTGGGATTAGTATGATTTAATGCAATCACAACAATAACCATCCTCACCTACTGTCTGAGGCCACCAGAGCCCATCCAGCACTGTTTATTAGCTTTGGCTTCATACCCCATGATCAAGTTCTTTTCAAGCATGCTTTCCTTGTCCTCCTTTGGTTTTACTTCTCTCCAAAGGAGCTTTACCCTCTAGTTTAAGGACCCAAATTCCCCTAGTTTCCCCAATTAAAGCTTGTGTTTTAGGAATTCAAAGGACTCAGGAGCAAAGAGAAACTTTCTTACTGACCTGCTGTGACCACCATATTGAAAAGGAGTTCGCCAGTGCTCGCTTCGGCAGCACATATACTGAAAAGGAGTTCGCCAGTCTGATTCCTGTACAATTTGTTACTTTGTGGTCCTCGAGTCTACATTACATGCAAAAGGTCCTCCTGGCCAGCAGGGGGCGGTGCAATCTGTCACCTTAGGACAATTGGCTTGTGGATTATTTGCAAGTTGCTTTCTTGTTCACTGACTCAGATCTATACCTCTAACTTCCCCTTTCTTCCTTTCTCACTCTCCTTCTTTTTCCTGAGGTTAGAGGCTTAAAAAATGTAAAGATGTCCTCAGAGATTATTCATGCCAGACATCAGCAAGCTTTTTCTGCAAAGGGCCAGACAGTAAATCTTTTATGCTTCGCAGGTTATACAGTCTTGCCACTGTTCAATGCTGCTCTTGTAGCTGGAAAGCTGGCTGGATAATATGTAAACAAATGAGTGTGACTATGTTCTAATAAAACTTCATTTACAAAAACTGGCAATAGGCAGGACCTGCCCAAAGGTGGGACTCCTTATAATCTAATATCCTCATTTCTTCTTCCTTTCTTTCTTGCTTTCTTCCTTTCCTTCCTTTCTTTCTTTTTTCTTTTTTTTTCTTTCTTTCCTTTTATCTTTTCTGTTTTTTAACAAAACAGAATCCCAGAGAGCTCTACTGATTTGCACAAGGTCACGTGGCTAGTAACTGAGAGAAGGAGGAGGAATCAAGGTTTCTAGACCCCTTTTATAGAGCTCTTTATTCTCTGTGCTATTTTCTATAATGGAATTTTACCCAAAAGGCCTGAAAAAATCTCTTAGGTGTCTGTGATTGGCTAAGATCTATCAAACACCGACTGAATGAAAGCACTTTACTACTCACACAAAATGGTACAGAAACATGATGCTATAAATACTAACTTCCTTGATTCTGGCCCCTGGGTTGGCTCACTCACTGACTTCACAGTAGACAGAAGCAGTTCTGGTTCTAATGCCTGTACAGATCTCTTACCTTTCTTGTAGTTCACAAATCCATATTATATCTTAAACTATGATCATCAACGTCTTATCTATTTCCCAAACTTCACCCTGGTCACAAGAGGACAAGATGAGAGAGTATGTGGAAGCACGGGATAAATCCAACTCCTCCCCACTGGAAAACAACTGAAAGAATATGCTCCCCTTTCAAATAGCTTTCAAATAAACTAATTTGCCCTATTATTAGATGAGTACCACTGTTTGAGAGGTATCATGATGAAGCAGAAATTATGTTGTCAGATCCTTTTTGTGTTGTGTTGAGTTGTATGGGTTGAACTAGTTTTCAGAGACTCAGTGTCCAGATGTGAATAGTGGAAGTAATGGAATTTTCCCTAAAGAGCTCTTACTCAGATTATACATAGGATGACCATATAATTTATTGTCCATACCAGGATACTTCTGAGAGTAAAGGGAGTTCCGTTATTACTTATGCTAGGTCAATAGGCAAAATCAGGGATGTGGCATACGGCCACTTAAGTTATACAACATGGTGTCTGGCACAAAGATATTTGACAAATCTTAGTTTTCTTTCTCTTCCTTTTTCTCAAGAATCCAAGCAATTCTACAGTAAGATCTTTCTCTTCTGTTTCTAAATGTACTCCAGTTGGTCATTCGAGCACTCTGACTGGACGGTGAAGCCCCCATTTACTAGCCGTAGGTAACACTCCCCCTCCACCACCCCTTTCCTAATACTACACAACACTGGAGCTGTGTGATTCCGCACACCCTGCCTTGCTCACACTGCCCTTCCAACTTCTCCGTGATACCAACGATGTTGGGGGGGAGGGCGGCAAGGGTGGGGGGAGATGGCATTCATTATTCTGCCAAAAGCACAGATGGTAATTTGAAACAACAACATTCCTATTTGGGAAGGAGAAACGTTGTGCTGTGAATACAGCTTATGAAAGCATAAAGACTGAACGCCTTGGATGTGGCAAAGGGCCGCGTGGGGGTTTCTGATCAGTTCAACCCATGTACACTGCATGAACTCACTTAGAAATAATAAAGCCTCTATGCTCCCTCAGTCTTGTATTTGTCTTAAACTCAGGCCCACCAAATTGTGCCAAATTATGTGTTGTTCAACTTGCACTGCCCCGAGAACAGTAAGCTCATTTTGCAAGTTAACTGTGCCGTATTTGTAAGATTTCAGCGTTTCAACCAGGAGTTATCGACAGAGAAAGGGAAATAAACAGATAATTTTTCAGCCATTTTTCACTTCAAGCTTGAATCCAGGTTAAATTCGTTCATGTCCCTCTGTGACAGTTACACACACGTAGGCAGAACTCACGCTACACAGTATATTCTATGTATGGGAACATGGAAATAAAGAGGATTAAGATAAACATCATGCATTGAATTTCTGAATTTTGTGTCTATTTTAAGACAGAACATTTTGGATGAACTTTGCTTTCACTCCATAGAGTATCCTTTTTTCTATATGAAAGTGTAATTTGTTCATTTCTATTTCAAGCTAGCTATTTTTCCCAGGCCAAGAAAATAATCATAATTTAATAATTCATTGAAATGTTACATATCCAATAGTTTTTAGAAGTTTCTTCCCCTTCTCCCTCCACTCTTCCAATCCCCTCCAGTATCAGGCACTAAGGCATACACTGTGGTTGGGATTTTGGAGTATGGGATCAGATCCGAGCGTTTCTACTTCCTACAATGTGGCATTGATCAAGTTCCTTGATGCCTCTAAGCCTCAGTTTCCTCATCTGAAAATGGGACTAATGATAGTTCCTACTTCACAGAGTTTCTATAAGGATTTTTTTTTTTTTTTTTAAGCAGGCTCCACATTCAGTGCAGGACCTGATGCGGGGCTCAAACTCACGACCCTGAGATCAAGACCTGAGCTGAAATCAAGAGGCAGATGCTTAACCGACTGAGCCACGCAGGCGCCGTTGTAAGGATTAATACATGCAGAGTACTTAGCAGTTTGGCAGGCACATGGAAAGCAGTCCAAAAAGGCTGGCCCTTACTCCTTCCCCTAATGACTCAGCGCAGTCGCTTCCTCTCCTGTACAACCTCTCTCTCCTCTCTCCCTCTCCCTTCTGTGGTAACCAGAGTTCGGGGCCTCTTTGCTGCACCCCTGCACTGGGGCAGTGGTCTTCTCTCCAGTTTCTGTGCCACCGATCTCATCCCACTTGCCTAGCTGTTCTGTGACCACCTACCAAATGTCTTCCTAAACGAGCATTCTCATTCATGCCGCCTCAAAAACAACTCTGAAGTCTCTCCATTCCTATGGGATAAAATTCAAATTCCCCAAATGTGACAATTTAATGTCAGGCACGCCAATCTCCCTTTCCAACCTTACCTTGATCCCCAAATATGAATTACTAATTGCCTCCCATACCCCAACAAGAGCCAGACCCTTCTCTGCTGCATACTTTTCCTTCTCCAGGGACCATTTTAATTTCCCTTCCTCTCTAAAATTTTGTCTACCTTCTCCATCATCACTGACTCTCCCCTACAGCAAGTGCACTCTGTCTACTATTGCCATAGCTCATTTGGCACTTAGTTATAAACTATTTTGTGACAGCTCTATGATCAATGGACTTAGGGAAAGCCAAGACTATCTTTTAGATTGTTCTAGATCTCTGTCACTTCCACAGAGTAGATGCTCAATAAAAAGTTTGTTGAATGAATGAATAAATTAAGAGAAATTAAAATATAGAATCTAAGAGATCAGGATTTCACAATCTAAGAATCACACTCTGATAAAGGCCCTAACTTATTCTTACTGTAATAAACTTTTCTGCACTATAAATGCATAAAATGCTATCACTCATAAAAATTATATTGAGAAATATGATTGACATTCTTTTGAGCTACTTCTTGTGGATGAATATTTCAGAGAATTTGGTCAAATCCAAAATAAATGCAAAAAAAAAAAGCTATACTTAGCTATCATATTAAACTCATTTCAGGGGCACAATCCCCTGAGATCAATCTTACCTTTTACTAACTTTCCAGGGAACAAAGTCCATTAAATGATATCTAACCTACATATACCAACCCATCAAATATAATAAGTTAGAGATTCAAATGGATCTTCATTTTCTAAATATAAACAAAATACCTCAAAGCCCCCTTTAAACCAACATTCATCGCAAAGGCAAGATAATTTGCTATGCATGGAGAAACTTGATAATGTCTCAACATTGCCCAAATGTCTGAGACATATGCTACCCATCAGACCCCCAAAAAATGTTTAAATGCATCTGTTTTTACTCAGAGCCCCCTTTTACATCTTTATGAAGTGAGCAAAACTGAAAAGTCACAAGGAATAAAAAGACGGTTGTAACATACACAGTACTAATCGCTTAATCCTCTTACTAGGACCCGGGCCGTCAGGGCCAAGGACGGTAATGCCGATGCTAATACACGCTGTCTGCGGGAGCTGTCACTGCCACCCGTGTCGCCGAGGTCTGTGTGTCAATACCGGAGGGATTACAGAGAGACAAAGTACGTAACTGAGTAACATTTGTGTCCAACGTGGATCCCGTTTCCCTGTTTGTCAGTGAGTGCTGACGGAGCCGGGAGGACAGGGATGACACCAGCTGAGCCCTCTGCAGGCAGAATTCCTGTTCCAGCACAAGTAATAGTCCCAAGAGTCCAGAAAGAACAATGCAGCGGACCCGAGCTCCAAAACAGCAGGGCTCACTTAGCACATACTTCAGCAGAGAAGTTCCCCTACAGGTGAAATCTAACAGGAGAAGGTGTTGGCTTTTAAAACATCTGGGTGTTTGGAAACCAAAATTCAAAGACCACCTCCATCGCTGCTGGAGCCAGAGCCGTCCCACTGCCGGCCTCGGCCTCCCCCCGCTCTGTATGAAGAGCAATAGGAAGAACAACTGCTCAGGAGATTCAGTGAGACTCGGGGAAGCAAAAGAAGCAAATGGCCCTGGTCTGGTTCCTGCAATTCCTGGAGACGGCTTGCAAGGTGAGGAGGCAGAACCCACTGTTGGGTGGCCCTGACCTGAGGAGCGGCACAACTCTCTCTCTGCTTTGGCCGGGGATGCCCAGGGTAGGTGTGGCACCATGCTTGGCTCATCTTTATTTAAAGACTGCCATCTAAAACCCCAGTTCTGCCCCACCACACCTTCCTGAAAACCTCCATTCCAATCCAGCTGGCATTCCGAGACAGAACAGATTGGGTCAAGAAGCCAGTCTTCACTGGAGTGAAGGCTGATAACAGCTAGAAGAAAAACAGGGAGGCAGTGAAAGGAAAAACTCCTCTCACCTATAAGCTCTATGACTTTTGGGGCCTCACCTGGAAAGTGGAGATCGTCATGTCCACCACCTCAGTCTAGTGCCAACACTGAAGGAGATGATTTATGTAAAAAGTACCTGGCATTGTTTCTAGAACTTGGTAGCCACTCAAAATTAGGTGATTAACATCATCTTCCTGAACACAGAGGAGTCCCAGAACATGAAATGTTTAGGGACAGTGAGGCCAGAGGGGCTGGTCTTGGACTCTACCAGATCCATGGAGCATAAGAAAAAGGCTGTCAATCCCACAGAAAGAAATACTCCATCAATACCTTCACAGCTGCTCTGACAAAAAGGGGCTTCGTTTTCCACACTCCCCCTGTAGGACATAATGTCACTTTAGCAGGATGTAAGAGGCCTTAGCCACAGCCCTTTGTGCCTCGACAGAGATTGGAAAACACAAAGGTGAAAGTTGGGGGGTTCTCAGTCTAACATAGCAAGGGTCCAGTCAGCTTTTCCAGATACTTTTTTCTCTTACATAACAGAAAAACGTGCTGGGAGGCTCAGTGCATATCCAGCTTAGGGGAGGGACAAATAGATTAGGGGAAATTTCCTGCAGGCATTAACAAAACTGAGGCTTACATTTGCCCAAAGTTTGCTTTCCATCACACTGTTCAATTTTTAATGTGACAGAGAATACCACATGTTAAATTTCTTACTAAACACACTGTGTATGTTCCAAACCTCCGAGGACCATTCCAGGCAAGGGAGGTGGTAAAAGGAAAGACTTGGGGTGAGCTCTAGTCCCTGTGAGTACTGGAAATAACAACCTAGACATTCAGACTTCAGTGTCTCTAGTTCCCTAACTTGCCTGATGGTCTCTGAAGATTGTCCTCTTTATGCCCCCGATGAAGTTAAAGGACACAGTGTCATGTAAAGATTGTGAGAAGCCAGCACCTAGAAATTCGATAACAGTCCCAGATGGTCTTTGATCCTCCACTAGGGTTCACATGAGAACCTGTGCTAGACACAGATTCTGAGCCAATTTTTGTGAGTTATTCTTGTTACACAATCCAACACTGAAGCACCTCCCTGACTTCGTTTCTCACTACTCTCCCCTGGCTCCACACAATCCAGAGCCACACTGGCCCCCTTGATATTCCTTGAAAATGCATGCATGCTCCAACCCCAGGGCCTTTGTACTTACTGTTTCCTCCACTCACAACACTCTTCCCCAGATATATGCATGGCTTGTTTTTCACATCACTCAGTTTCTGCTCATTGTCAACTTCTCAAGAGATCTTTCTCAATCACTGCAACTTACATAACGCCATCAGACCTCACCACCCTCCATCACTCCTTACACTTCAGTGTTTTGCCCTACTTAGTTTTACTTCCCAGCAGTTACTACCTGATATGTTACATACTCATTTGTATTTTGTTTCTTGTCTGTCTCTCTCATTGATATGTAAGTTCCCTGACAGCAGAGGTTTTTCTTATTTTGTTTATTGTTGAATCCTCAGTTACTACATTTGTGTTTGGCACTTACTAGGTGCTCAATAAATATCTGCTGAATAAAGAAAAGAATAGAGTTCTTCATATCAGAGGATGCTAGAGCTGTGAGACTTGTAAACTACTGGTTTCATCCTTTGTTTCATAGATGAGGAGGCTGAGCCTGCTGAAGGGAAATAGCTTACCTCCAGCCAGTAAATCTAACAAGTTGGGAGGCACAAGAGGTGATCTGCATAAAAAAGCAAACATATCTAGTGTGGAGAAAAAGTTCTGGCCAAAAAGAAAAGTGAAAAGGAGAAAGAAAGGAAGAAAGAAGGAAGGGAAGGAGCAAGGATAGCTACACATTTTACTGGCTGAACAAGAGACTCTGGAATCCAAACATGTTTAGATAAGGCTGAACTAAGATTTTGTATCTAAAAATTACCTTGCAAATTGTATCTCTTGCAAGTAGACGGTCCACATTTAGGAATGGCCCCTGAGAGGTCCAGCTCTCCATTCCTCATTGCGGTGCAGTGGGAATATTCTAACAGCTGAGGTTTATCTAAAGAACAATTATCCTCTGGGTTCAACTCTCCTACCTGCAGCAGAACTCCTCATGCTAGACAGAGAAGGGGAAGGGGGAGGAAAGAGGTATTGAACTAGGCACTATGCCAGGGGCTTTCAAGGATCTCAGTTCATTTTTATGACATTCCTGCGACCACTTTACAGATGAGAAAACTAAGTCTCTCAGAGGGTTAAAAAGGCTCAAGATCCCCTAGTTGATCAGTGGCAAAGACAGGACACTAACTCAGGTAGTCCAATTCTAGATCTCACGGTTTTTCACTCTACTTGGCTGTTCTCTCCAATGTGTAAAGAACTTCAGAGGAGAAAACTTCCCCATGTGTGTTTTCACGAGCTTTTTTATACCCACCCTGAGGCAAGGTTGAGTCACCAGTCCTCTTTAGGCACCTCCGCTTTCACAAAAGGATCTGATTCCACCACCCAATCATTAGTCTGCAAAAGCATTCAGATTTGGTGACACAGAACACATGTATCCTTCAGTATCCCCAAAGCCACTTCTAAATAAACATACAATCCAAGTAAAAACAGCGCACTTGCTGCATAAGTGCAATTTTGAAACTCCTGGTGGAGCAGGGTCCAATTGTTTGGGTTTGCCTGGGACTGAGGTGCATCTGGTGATGTGGGATTTTCAGTCCCCAAACCGAGAAAGTTCTGGGCAAACTGGAAAAAGTTGGTCACTCTACCCAACACCCACCTGCAAACCAGACTATCCCTCTTAAGCCTCCACCCCATGAAGAAATTCTAAGGCCACTACTTTCCTTATATAACAACTTTTGATTGAAGCTCCATTGATAAAAATGTCATTTATGGAAGATGGATTAAAACATAGGCATTTTATTCATTTCTAAATTTTAGCTTTTAATCCTGGATTCATTGGAGCTCTAGAATCCATTCATTTATGGAAGATGGATTAAAACATAGGCATTTTATTCATTTCTAAATTTTAGCTTTTAATCCTGGATTCATTGGCACATAGAAATATGTGCCAATGGACCACATTTGTTTAGTGTTTTCACATAATTCTTCTCAGTGGACTGTGCTTTGGTATTTTGCCTTTTTGTGATACTGAAGAGACCACAGAAATACTATTGAATTTAGCAGGGAGGAGGGGAGTCATGAGGACAATGGTCACTACATGATCCAGTGTCATCCTTAATCTCCTAGAGAATTTATTTCAGATCTAAGTGCCAGGGAAATCTCTGTCTCCCTTGAGAAACTGTATTTTCTATGGTGTTTTCTTTATGAAAATTAATATATACCTGATCTTGTTTCCCTTTTTATTTTGACCAGCAGGCAACTAATTGCCAAATTTGTTGTTCAATAGTAAATATTGTACAGGACTCTTTTGTCTGTATGTTCACATTTTAACTTACTACATTTTCCAGATTTTAATTATTTATGTAATATAACAAGGTGATAGGTGAGAATAAGATCATTGGCATACTTCATTATAATTTTCAGTTTCTCCTCACAAGTGAAGTGGGTATTTTTGGGGGGATTTAAAGTTCATGCTGGAATCTGTCAGAGAAAGGAGAACTTCTGGTTCAGCATTGGAATGGGAATTTAAGACAAGAGCCAGCTGAACAAACATAGAAATGATTGGTTCACAATTTCCTAATTTATTTCAACATTTGTCAACACCTTCTATACATTACCTAGGACAGGTAGAGAATACCCAAGTGAAAGTTTCATGGCTCCCACCCCTAATTCACTCTATTCACATGATCTCAGGTAAAGGGGGAACAGACTCAATTCCTGTTGATCAATAGGTGACAAATAATCCGCCTGAGGACATCTGGTTTTATATTCTCAAGTTACCAAAGGGGCAGCCTGGTACAGGGCAGGTGATGGGTTTGGAATGGACTCTCAGCCCCAGTGTTTGTCACCAGTGTGACCCTGGGTATGTCATCTAAAGAGTCTGACTCTCCATTTTCTCTTTGGTAAAGGAGGAGTAGTAATATCCACCTTAGAGAGTTATTCGGAACACTAATTAAAATCACGCATATGAAAGCATCTCCCCCACCCCCACCCTCACCCCCCACTGCACTGTGCTTGGCATATAGTGAGACCTAAAAAAAAAAAAAGATCCTCGTTGTTACTACAGAAAAGTTAATCCTCGGACTGACAGGGTTCACACTGTCCCTGGCAGTGACTGGAGATTTTATCATAAACCTCTGGCAGCGTTGCCTAATATAACTTTGGCCACTTTTGCTCATTTGTTAAAGGATACTACACAGGCCCAAAGCAGGGGCCCCACATTAAAGCGGTTACTATGGCGGGTCACTGGGGTTCTTTTTCCCTAGGCAACAATGAAACTGCATTAACAAGCATTCACCAGGGCAAACCATAGGCAAGGAACATTAGAACTTTGCAAAAATAATAAACTCTTAAAGAGATACACTGCTACACAGGCTAGCCTTTGGTGATTCTTGCTTTTTGCACATGCTAAGCTGGCTGGAGCCCAACCATTAAAGCAGAAGTGTGCTCTGCAACACGATGTGTGTTCATCCTTGGATACCTGAGATCCAGCCTATGAGAAGTTGCAGATACCTCTCAGATTTTGTGAGCTCAGGACACATTGCCTTGTTTGGTCCCTCTCACCTCCTGCTCACTTCCTTCCTGTCTCCACTCAGCATCCCACCCTGACTGAATTCGATATTCTGTGAACTTTCCCACCCACCAGCCTCTCCAAATTCAGGTGCTGAAAGAGGCAGAATAAACAGAACTGATTACAAATTTAGCCCCATCTTTCAGATCCCAGATTCCAACCACCAGAAACAGAGACCAACAAGGAAGAGCAACAAGGTCACAGCTCCTGAATCACCAGTGGGAAGTGTCAGATGCTTCTGAAATGCTCCACACTAGAGAGAGGGAAGGGATAGTGCCAGGAAACAGAATGGCAGAGTACCTCCAATAAGTTCTACTCCAGGGTGTGATTTGAACATGAGGAGTTATTCAAGCACAGATTCTCAGAGCTGACTCTGAGAGGTTGTCTGGACCAGCCCTGATCTGATTTATAAATCAATCTCAGAAAATTTTTACTAACAGAGAAATGAAACCCACCTGAGGCAGCCCACACTCCCTTTGCAACAACTATAATGTACAAACTGGCCTTCCTTTGTCACACTAAGCCTATGCAATTTCTCCTTCATATTGAAACTAGTTATGAATGTGATGAGCACGTGTTGTGGTGTCAGGCTTTGGGCAAAGGGGGTGAAATGGGGAATTCCAAAACAAGAGACACATCCTTTGCCCTGGTGAAGCTTATAGTCTAGACGGCGAGACAGACATTAATCAAACATGACTGATGGGTATGGGATCAATACTCCAAAGGAAAGAGAAACGATAGTTCCGTGGCCTGGTGCCACTTAGGCTGCAGGTAAAGGGGCAGGGGAGAGGGTAGCTGGAAATGCTCCTCAGCTCTCACAGAGAGCTGAACAATAAATAAAGAGTTAACTCTTGAATGCAGGTAGGGACCAAGGACATGCCAGAAAGAACAGCTTGTGGCAAGAGGGATTTGTAGCAGGAGGGATCATGATGCACTCAAGGAACCAAAAGATAGCCCACATGATTCCAGTGTAAGGCAAGTGCAGGAGCCAGAGGCGATGCAAAGATTTCTGTCTTTATTCTCAGACGGCGGGAACAATTCAAGGGGTGGGTGTGTGTGTGTGTGTGTTGGACCCAACATCTGCACATACTGATTCCTGCCTCAATCCTTTCCCGGACCCCTGGCTGCTTACTTTCAGGGAGCCTTGAATGACACAGCCAAGGGAGCTGCCACCTCACTCTGAGCACTAGCCACTGTCTAGGCCCCCCGACTGCATGCATGTCAGTCAGCAGCCTAGGCTCCTGGGTTGGCCCAGCCCGGTCAGTTAGCCCCTGTGGAGGCTCTGTCTCCTCCTACCACTTCTTGGATGAAAGGAAACTCCATGTCTTAGGACTGTTGTCTGACTTGTGCGGGAAATGCATCCTTAGGAGATGGGAAGGAATCAACAAATAAATTCTTTCACCTTGCTTGTCCTCCCTTCTATGGATTGTCAGGAGTGCCAGTGGTTCCACATGGCCTGTTTGGAGATGCCCAGCTGAACGAGCCACTGCCTGTGTTTCTTTGTGGAGCTGTAGCTAGTCTCATGATCACACCATCACCTCATATTTTCTTCCCTTTTTCCCTACCTTACTTCTCTTCTACCTGGCTCCTTGTCCCAGACCTCCAACAAAGCTTTACTTCAGGCTCTGTGTTCCAGAGAAACTGTATGTGGACGACAGGATTATGTAGACGTGTGTGTGTGTGTGTGTGTGTGTGTGTATCTGTGACTGTGTATATGTACATGTGTGCTCCTTGGGTGTATCTGGTGAGGAGGGAAGGAGACAGAACCATGACAAAGTCATACAGAGTCAAAACATTCATGTTTTGAAAAGGTTACATGTGGTTGCATGTGGTAAATGGAATGGGGTGCCGAAGGCAACGGCAGCCCTCCAGGTGAGAGGCGATGTTGACCTCCTGTTCCCCGTTAGCTCTTTTCGTGTCCCAAGACAGCATTCACCCACCTCTGAAGCCTTCTCCTCTTCAGGTGAAATACTTGAGCTCCTTCACTTTACAACTGCTGTGAGTTTTCTCAGCCTCTTGTTCACTCTCATCTGCATAGGTTAGCTTGTGAATATTCCTCTTAAAATGTGTTGTCTGGAACTAGACGAAATAGTCCAGGTATCCTCTGGCCAGCCAGAGTAGAAAGAATTGTCAATTTCCTTCTTCCAGATGGTGTATTCCACCAACATGGCGAAGTGCTAAGCCACCATTTCCTTTCCGGTTGTGCTTCAAGTCATGGAGCCACACCACCAGTCCTGTCGTCAAAGAACATCTTGCTCGTTCTCCGCCTGTATCCTAGTTACTACTATTTTTGTTGTTGTTGTTTTAACTGACATGTTGGGCCATGTATTCATTCCAATCAAATTCCATCCTATTGCTTTTGGTCCACTGCCCCAGCCTGTTGCAGTTTGAAAGGAGATATCGTGTAATGGTGAAGAGCAGGGGCCCAGAAAGCAGACAGTCCTGACTCCAATCCTGGCTCCTTCTCTTATTAGGTATGTGATTTGGGGGGTATTGTTTTAAGTTCTCTAAACCTAAATTTACTCACTGAGGAGATGGGTAGAAAAAGGGTACTGTTGTGTAAGTCAGTTTCTGTTGAATAATAACAAACATTCTCAAAATTTCAATGGCTTACAGCAACACATTTATTTTTACACTCATGGGTCCACAGATTGGCTGGGATTCTGGCAACGAAGGTTGGATTCAGGCTTCCAGTTGCATTCAGATCTGCTTCACCTAAAGTCCAAACTGGTACCTACGCTGAAGGGCTAGACATTCTGGAGCTTGCTCTTCATATCACAGTAGTGAAAGCAGATCACGGTAGTGAAAGAAACCAAGCCAAATGCCCCAAAGTCATATAAACTGCTCTTTTTGATGTCTGCTAATATCCCATTGGCCACAGCAAGTCTCTTAGCCAAAGCTAACATTGATAGGGTGGGAGCTTATACTCTGCCTACACTAATACTGCAAAGTCACAGGGTATAATCATCCTTGGGCTATTTTAAGGAGTACTTAGGTCAGGTCTGTGAAGTGCTTAGCACGGTGCCCAGGCCAGAGCAACATGAGGTCATTGCTAACCCATCATCACAGTTTGTTCCAAAGCTGTCACCCAGCATTCTCACTGTTTTTCCCAGAAATGGGCCATCCATAGACACACCTGTCCTCTTTAACAAGGCAAATTCTTTGTCACTGATATAATTCATTACAGTCTGGTGCAGAAAAGGAACAGCTCTGTAACTCCGCCAGGAGCTTGGGGAAATGAGCAGTAGTAAAGAAAAACAGCCAACCCCATATAGGCAGAGACTAAATGAGGCAGTTATGCCTCCCTTAGGCTCCTGTGACATTGAGGACCGCTTCTTGTAGAAGAAGGATGTGTGTCAGGGAGAAAGGGCAGGCCTTTGAAAAGTTCAAGAATTTTTCAGGAGAATTTTGCCACTAACGGGATTAAAAAAAAAAAAAAAGGCAAGCTTCTTATATATCACCTAGATGACCCTTTCCCAGCTGGAAAAGAGGAGAAAACTGGCAAACTGGCAGAGAAGAAAAAGTGACTTATCGCCCAGACTACAGTGAGCCTTCTCTCACCAGCTTGTTTTGGAGGGATCATCTGAGTGTAAGCACTCCCGGATGGTCGAACGGAAATGTTTATGACAAGAGAGCAATTTCTCAATACAACCTTCACTCTTGTATTTATACAGAAAAAGTAATATGTAAACATACGAAAAAGCGCTCACTCCCAATAGTCTTCGGGGAAATGTAAATTAAAACCACAGTGAGATACTGCTACACACTGAGCAGATCGGCTAAAATGAAAAAGACGGACAATAACAAGTGAAGGTAGGATGTCGAGCAACTGGAATTTTCAAACACATCCCAGTGGGAGTGCAAATTTACACAACCACTCTAGAAAACTGTTGGGCAGTAACTCTTAAATCTGACCATACACACACCCTATGATCCAGCAATTTTACTCCTAAGTATACACCTCTCAAAAATGCTTACATATGTGCACCACCAACTAACATGTACAAGAATTTTCAAAATAGCACTGTTCATAATAACTCCAAATTGGAAACAACACAAAAGTCCATCAACAGCAGAATGGATGAAAAAGCGGTACATGATGAAATATACTATGTATCTATGAAAATTAACAGGGTACTTTACATGTATTTCATAAATAGGGGTGTATTTCATAAATACAATGTAGAATAAAAGAAGCCAGATGTAAAAGACAACACAGTGTATGATTCTACTTATATAGTTTTTGAACAGGTTAAAAATAACCCCTCCTGTTAGGAGGGATAATAATTATCTATGGAGGTGAGAGAGGGGTAGAGCTTGGCAGGGGATGCAAGGACCTTCTATTTCTTGACCTGGGTGGTAGCTATATGGTGATTTGGGCTGGATCATATCCCCCAAAAGATATGTCCACCCAGAACCTCAGAACATGACCTTATCTGGAATAAGTGTCTTTGCACATGTAATTAAGGTAAGGATCTTGAGAGAAATCACCTGGGTGTCCTTCTAAGAGACAGAAAAGGAAAAAACACACAGAGACATGGAGTGGAGAGGGCCATGGGAAGACTTCTGTGAAGACAGAGGCAGAGATTGGAGGGAGGCAGCTGCAAGCCAAGGAATGCTTGCAACCACCAGAAGCTGAAGAGGCAAGGAAAGATTCACTCCAAGAGCCTTCAGAGAGAGTATGGCCCTGCTGAGAATGTGGATTTCGGACTTCTGGCCTCCAGATGTGTGACAGAATACTTTTCTGTTGTTTTATGCCACCATGTTTGTGGTAATTTGTTATAACAACTCTAGGAAACCAGTACAGATTTTGGTCCTGAGGAGTGGGGTGGTGGTGTAACAAAATGCCTGAAAATGTGGAAGTGGCTTTGGAATTGGATAATAGGCAGAAGTTAAGAGTTTTGAGACACAAATGAGAAAAAGCCCAGGCTGCCTTGAAGAGATGGTGGAAATACCGGCTTTAAAGGGGATTCTGGTGAGGTCAGACTAGCAGTGAAGGGCAAGGAAGAGAAATCTTCTAACCTCTTAAGACTACATGTATCATCATAAAGAGAGTCTTAAAAGAGAGGTAAACATTAAAGGTACTTCTGGTGAGGAATACGTTTTTAGAAACTGGGGGAAAAGCAATCCACGTTATAGAGTATGAAAACACTTGGCTAAATTGAGTTCTACTGTTGGGTGGAGGGCAGAACTTGTAAGCTGTGAACTGGATATTTATTTAGCTGAGGAAATCCCCAAGCGAAGTGTAGAAGATGCAGCCTGGTCTTTCCTTGCTGCTTACAGTAACATTCAAGAGGAAAGGGATAAATTGAGGAAGGAACTGCTAAGCAAAAAGGAAGTAGCACTTGATGATGTGAGAGGTTCTTGGCATATCCAGTCGCAAAGGATGCTAAGATTAGGAACTAATACAACAGGCACGCTTGCTTTGTGATAATACATCAAGCTGGTGTTTACAAGTTATACATTTTTATGTACATTTGTTATATTTTTTTAAAGAGCAATACAAGTTCATGGTGGGAAAATTAGGAAATAGATAAGCAAAGTAAGAAAAATTTTAAAATTAAAAATAAAATTAAAAAATTTTTCATTATCCATATTTCTAATCTCTAGAGACAACTCCTGTTGACATTTTGTTTTATGTGCATTAAGATTTTCTTCTACACATTTTTATATTTCTACATATATTTTTGCCAAAATGGGAAATGTCTTATCACACATTTGGATTTATTGGCTACTTTCCTCTCTATTGGCAATAATTTTCCCAATAAATATACTCCTATAGGATCACTCTCCTAACCCTCAAGGATAAGGAAGATGGTAAGTGCTTGGGAGATTTATACAAATTTCATAGTAGCAAATTTTATTTTTTATTTTATTCAAATGTCTTTTTTTAATTTATTAAGGAATATAGATATTTATAAAGTAAAAAAAAAGCCTATTCCTTAGGGTAACTTATTTAAATTTGCATTTCTTTGATTACAAGCAATATGAAATACATTTTCATATGTGTATTACCATTTCTGTTTCTTCACCGTAAAATGCCTATTTATAGCCTTTGTCTCTTTATTTCTAATATAGTGTTTATTTTTTCTTATGAACTTGTGATGATTCTTTACATATTAAAGACAGTAATTTCCTGTTTGTCTCAACTTATATGTTATAAACATTTTTCTCGGTTTTGCTACTTGCTTTTCATTTTGTTTATGATAACTTTTTTTTAAGATTTATTTATTTTTGAGAGAGAATCTCAGGCAGTCTCCCCACTGAGCACCCTGAGATCACCACCTGAACCAAAACTAAAAGTCGGAGGCTCAACCAACTGAGCCACCCAGGCGCCCCTATGTTAACTTTTTTATGCATAATTTGATACTTATGTAGTTACCTATCTACACTTCTTTATAGTTTCTGCCTTGGGGTTATGCCTGGAAAGACCTACCATATACCCAGATTATACGAATAGTAAACTAAGGTTTCCTCTGGGTTTTGTTTTTTTTTTTTTAAGATTTATTTATTTGTTTGGGGTGGGGGGCAGAGGGAGAGGAGAGAGAGTATCCCAAGCAGACTCAGCCCTGAGTGTGGAGCCTGACACAGGGCTCCATCCCACAATTGATGATATTATGACCTGAGCTAAAACCAAGAGTCCAATGCTTAACCGACTGAGCCACCTAGGCACCGCCCCTCTGGTGTTTTTATGGTATATTCTATCTTTTTTGATCTTCCTAGTATTTGTTTTAGTGTATGGTGAGAGGTCAAGGATTAACTTATTTTTCTTATGTAAAAATTATTCCAGCATCATTTATTGGATAATCCTTTATTCACATTATTTTAAAAATGCTGGATTTTTTTCCCCCAGATACTAAAAATAGACATATCCTTGCATTTGGGGTCTATTTCATTATCTTATCTATTCTATTTCATTATCCCATCTACTCTACACGTTTATTTGAATGCAGCTTTATGTTACAATTTACTGCCTCCCACTGTAAGGTTCCCCTCCAATTTCTTCCTTTTAAATATATTTTTGCTATTCATGGGCATCTCTTCTTTCAGATAAATTTAAAAGTTACAAAAACAAATCTATTTGCATTTCAATTGTCCCCTTATCTGAAGGGGATACGGTCCAAGACCCCCAGTAGGTGCCTGAAACCGTGGATAGCACTGAACCCTATGTATACTGCCAAAAAAAGCAGTATGAGATGAACAGCAATAACTACTAATAAAATAGAACAATTGTAACAATATAGTGTAATAAAAGTTAAGTGAATGCACTGTCTCCCTCTCAAAATATCGGCCTGGACTCACCCTTCTTGCGCTGACGCGCGATGATAAAACGCGTACAAGATGAGACGCAGGCATCATGAGGTAAGTTAGGCGGATATTGACTGTCTGATGATTCGTCAGAAGGGGGATCATCTGCTTTCAGGACCGCGGTTGACGGTGGAAAATTGAAACTGCGGAAAGGGAAACACGGATAAGCAGGTAGTACCATAGATTAATTTTGTGAAGAACTGCTATCCTTTTACTAAATACAGAGTATTCAGGAACAGAAATGCTGAGCATCTGGGGAAACAGTAAGAAACACAACTGTGTGATTGGAGAGAAGTATTCCTGTAGAATTCTGTAGAAGCAGAGAGACAGGTAACACTGGATCTTTAGGTTGTGGCCTGACGGTATTTAGGTTTCTCTTGGAAGCAGTATAAAGCACTTTCAAGGAAAATTAGTCTCACAAACACACATACACTAATGAAAATGGAGAGACGTAGAATGCAAGAGACTGGGGGCTCCTGCAGTGGTTTGGTGGTAAAAGGACTAGGAAGGATCACAGAAGTCAGGACCGGATGCCTCTGCAGGTGTGAGGGAAGAGAGACGACGCTCTTGCGATATTGCTGAGATGGCAGGCTCATCTGACCGGGAGAAGCTGCTGCCCGCCACAGAAATCAGGAAGTCAGGAAGTAGCTCCTAAAAGGCAAAGGAGATGCCCAGCTCGGGTTTAAACAGGCTGAGATCAAGAGATGGTGCGACTTCTAAGTGGAAACATTCTGAAACCAATCATAGATCTGGAGCTCCCTGAGGGTGAGGATTGCAGAAAACAGAGAACATGGTGCACAGGGGACCTTTGATAAATGTATGACGTTGAACTAAACAAGTGGTAGGTTTAACAGGATGTGAGAGCTGAAAATCATGTTGCAGAAGAGGAAAGATTCAAGGAGTGTCCCTAAACCTTGTTGAATACCATATCTATGGGACAGAAAGAAAACGAAGAGTCAGAAAATAAGCAGATAAAAACAAACCAGCAAGCAAGCAAACAAGTGGGCAGGATGGTTGTGATTATGAGCAACATTGCTGAACATCATCTAATGATGATTCAAGGTGAACACAAATGCACAGAGGTGGGTTTTAAATAACTTTATTTGATCCCTGTAACAATTCTGAGGGTGGGAAATACTAGAATGCTTCCACCAGCAAGAAGTGGCTCTAACTCATCTAAAATTTGCATAGCTCATTTGAGCTACATAGCTTTTATTTAAGGACATGACTTCAATTCTATAGGGTCAGCAAGAAAGAAAAATATCTAAATAGTGTTGTCATGGGTAGGGAAAGACTAGTCATTGGAATGTTTGGAGTGCTCACTGGAACCTGTAGAGAACCGAACACCTCATGGCTTATCATTGTTGTAACAGGCTGTATGCACGGAATATGGTGAGCAATTTAAGGGATTTTCAAGGGTAATCTTGACTCTACATGATTTTTGCCTTTGACAATGACTTCCAGATTTAAATTCTTTCATGACATATGACTTCACTCTAACTTGGTCCTTTCATATAGTTTTTATCATGTCATTTTATTACACTCAAGTTGTCATGACCCCATTATCTGAGCTTAACCAAGAAGAATGTCTACGTAGAAATCTTACACAGATCACAGAGATGGAAGGGATGCAACTGGGATCCACACTGAGATCTGTGGCCCACAGACCTTTCCATCACTACTACAGGGAGAGTAATATGGTGGCTAAAATAATGGATTCTAGAGTCAAACTCTGTGTTCAAATCTTAGCCCTACAACTTTTCATCTGTGTGATCTTGGGCTAGATACTTAATCTCTCTGAACTTCAGTGGTCTCATCTGTAAAATGAAGCTAAGAATAGTACCTATCCCATGAAACTGTATTTAGGTAATTGTTAAATGAGTTTGATATATGTGAAAATTTTAGAACACCATTTGGCTTATTATAGATCCTCCTTAAATACTAGCTATTAATTTTAATTAGCACTCCACATAATTTTCCATCTGGTTAAGTAATTAGATAATTTACTCAAATATATACAGCTAGTAAGTGGCTAAACTTAGACTCATAGGCTTCTTGATTAATTCAAAATTTTGTCTACTATTTTATACTTGCTCAAACTTTGTGTATAGTCAAAGTATTGAGCTATGTCTAATTTGGGTAACAATATATATTTGGCAAAAAGCAAGGACTGCTTAATTTAATTAATTTCATTTAATTTTATTTTGTGCAGGCTTTCTGTGAGGTATGTTTGATATATTTGTACACACACATACACAAATACATGATTCTATATGACTGACATGTTATTGATCATGCCACTAAGGATTGTTCTAGAGCCCCTAGGAAGAATGAAGAGCCACCACAGCCAGTCAATCAATGACACGGGCCCTCTTGTACAAACTTCCAAGTTTGAAGAATGAAACCAATAATGAGTACCATTTATTGGGAGCCTATGGTATGCCATGGTATGATAAGCTCTTTATAAATATTTTCTCTAAAATAAGTCTCATCATTCCTATTTTATAAAGGCGAAAAATGGGGCTTACGGAGGTTATATGACTTCTTGAAAGTCAACCTACTAGTAAGAGATGAAATAAGTAGCCAAGTCTGGGTCTAATACCAAAGCCCTTATTTCTCCCTTACTCAACCATGCTGCTTCAACCAAAGCTAACAGAAATTAAAGAAGAAATTAAGTGGTTGAGATTTAGAGATGATGAACTACCATAAAAGTTCACTCTTGTGAACTTTAAAAGGGGGAAAGCTAGGAAAGCTAGCCAGTTGAACATTGGTTAAGGGAATGCTTTTATAATGAATACATGTTTTCCTTTATTTTTCATGTTGTCCCAAAACAAGAGAACAAAGGGTCAACCCAAGTTCATGGCAGGTAAATTTAGGGATAAAAAAAGAAGAAGAAGAAAATATTTTTTGCCCCTCAGCATGGAGCCCTTCTATGGAATTCCCATATTTGCAGAGTCCAATTTCAGAGCTATAGTTTTTAAAGGCATTTGGTTTGATTTAATGCCCAACAACAATGCTGGCTGTTACTGGGCAAAGATTAGAGTAACCAAACCACCCGCTTCAGGGCTTCAGCTGGTTTCTGCAGAAGCCAAAGAGGCAGTTTTCTTCTTCCTCTCACTCTCACCATCTGCCACAGAACCCAAGAATCCAGAGGTCCTCTCACTGTCTTGTGGAGCTCCAAGTTCCCAGCAGGGCCAGTATGTCACTGACAATCCAACTACCCAAGGCCAAAAGACTCAGTCCCCACAGAAGTAGCTAATCCAGTCATTGAAGGGTTACCCAGTCCAAACCCCCAGCCACAAAGTGAAAACAGAGCAAGGTCTTTGTTTATTGATTTGCCTAGGACCCTCTGACTGGCAAAGGAAGAAAAAAATAACCCGGCACAAAATAAATGTTCGATTTCTTTTATGTAAACAAGATCAGGACCAACTTGGCTGTACAAAGCCATTCTTTGCATGTAAAGCAAAAAATAGCTCCCCTGAGGAGGAAGGAACCCAAGCCCTACTCAGCCTTCTTTCTCCACCCTTCCCCCAGCCTTTTCAGTTACCACTGCTTTTCTGCCAATGAATGTCTTATTCAGGGTCCCTGTGCGGGAGTCACTGCAGGCAATGAGCTCACCCCCTCCCCACCACCCTATTCAAAATGTTTTCTGATCAAGATAAAGGCTATGGAGTCTATGCTGAAAGTCAGTATTATTGCAAATTATCTCCATAAAAAGGAAAAACGTTTATCCAAAAATCTCAGTCTCCTATTTCTTTCTGTGGGGCTCCAACCAGTCCCAAACTGCTTTTATGTGGGTTTAGAAGTGGACCAAAGGGAGAACTTAAAAAAAAAAAAATCCAACCTCTTTTTTTGTCGAACACTCAGATGGTAGATGGCAATTTGGATACTAATCCCTTAAACAAGGATCTCAAAAACTTAGTTCACCTTTTGGGACCAAGGAAGTTAATACTAAATCCTTGTTCAATCTTTATTCATGCCAAACTCTAGTGACTTAAACAAAACATCTGCCAACTTGGATCACATGACTTGACTTCACTAGCCAGTATATCTATGGATAGGAACATTTTAAGGAAAACAAAAATCTAGCTGAACCCTCACCCAAATCTCAACGCCAACACAAACGAAGACACTCATATTTCAGAAGACCTGATTTCCTGTGGAAAAGGGGCTGCTTTCATTTTTATATAGGTCGCATTTTCTTAGTGCTTTCAAAATGAAGCCTGGACAAATCTCTCTTGAAAATCTAGTTCCCTTACAGTCCAGTGACACCAAGCCAACTGGGCATCAGGCATTTAGGGGAGAGGGTATTTGTAATGCTTCTAAAGCTTTAACTGTTAGGGAAACATTTGGGCTCGTAAGGTTCCCACATTATTGAGGTACTCAGTGAATGCAAAGAAGATGGGAAAAAAAGGATTCCTGCACCTGATGCACTAACATTTCTCCCACTGAGAACCCAAATTCTGGGAGAAGACCCTGAGAGCATTAAAATGCCCACTGACTAAGGTTTGCAGGTGCAAGAATGTTTTTCCTGGATGTACTCTACATGAAAAATCCTCCACAAGAACGCATGGGGTGCTCATTAGAACAAAACTGGGACCATGGTGGTGTCAATACCATCTTACCGTCCTGATTGCTATGGTTTCATCACTTGGTAAGGAATGCTCCAGGAACTGAGTGGCCTGGTTATTATACAGGATGGGAGGGGACATAGAGGCATACCCTCTCGAACGTAATCCTGCCCCCTCCCTACGGTTCTGGTTTCAGGGGAGAGCTCTTGGGTGTGGAAAGAGGCAGGTGTAAGGAACAAATGAGCAAGTCTTAGAGATGCATATGCAAATTCCTAGTACCCTAACCATACAGCTCCCCCAGGTCTCGAGTGAACTATGGAAACTCAACTTTTCTATCTAGCAATAAGAACCACCTAAGAAAATGAGGAACAAGAGCTATTGACAGAAATATGTCTTCACATAGGGATGCATTTATAGCCTAATTTATTCCACAAATTATTGGAGGTGCAATGACTTCATCTCAAAGGCTCAGATGAGGCTCTTCATAATGGTTATTATCTCAACTCAAGTAGAGGATTCAAAAAACATAGGACAAAATTAAGGAAGCAATCAACACCACGTCAACAGGCCCCACCTGCCTGTAAGTCTTTGGGTAGAAAATGCTCTGGCGGTTAAGACTTTTCTGTATTTGGTATTTCCACTCTAGTACAAACTATATGCCACAGACGGTGCTTCTTGTCACTTACTGTGGTGTTTGCCTTACCCACAGGCTGTAAATCAACTATCTGCAAGGCCAAGCTCATACAAGGTTTACCAGAGGGGAAGGATGAGAATTACCATGGCATGAAAGGAGAGAATTATCAAGGGATATAAAGCATCCACCCTTCCCTATCAAAAAATTACAAATCTCTAAGGCAATTATTAGGAGAGAGGCTAATTTGAATTAGAAAAAAAACTGAATTTTAAACCCTATAAAAAATAGATTTTCTTTTTTAGAGCAGATTGAGGTTCACAGCAAATTCAAGCAAAAAGTACAGAGTTCCCATATAACCCCTTTGCCCCAACACACACACAGCATCTCCCATTATCAGCATCCCTCACCAGGATGGTGCATTTGTTTAACTGATGAGCCTACACTGACACATCATCATCACCCAAAGCCCATGGTTTATATTAGGGTTCACTCTTGATGTATATGCTATGGGTTTTGACAAACGTATAATCACATGTATCCACCATTATAGCATCATACAGAATGATTTCACTGCCCTAAAAATCCTCTGTGCTTCCACTATTCATCCTTCCCTCCCCACTAGCCCCTGGCAACCACTGATGTTTTCACTGTCTTCATAGTTTTGCCTTTTCCAGAATGTCGCATAGTTGAAACCCTACAGTATGTAGCCTTTTCAGATTGACTTATTTCTCTCAGTAATCTGCATTCAAGATTCCTCTGTTGTCTTTTCAAGGCTTGATAGCTCATTTCTTTTTAGCGCTGAATACTATTCTGTCCGGACATACCACAGTTTATTTTTCCATCCACCTACTGAAGGACATCTTGGTTGCTTCCAAGTTTTAACAATTATGAATAAAGCTGTTATAAATATCTATGTGCAAGTTTTTGTGTGGACATAAATTTTGTATTCATTTTCATAAATACCAAGGCATGTAATTGCTGGATTGTATGATAAGAATTTGCTTAGGGGCACCTGGGTGGCTTAGTCAGTTAAATGTCTGCCTTTGGCTCAGGTCATGATCCTGGGGTCCTGGGATCAAGTCCCATATCAGGCTCCCTGCTCAGCGGGGAGCCTGATTCTCCCTCTCCCTCCGTCCCTCTCCCCCTGCTCATGCACACACACACACTCTCTCTCTCAGATAAATAAATAAAATCTTAAAAAAAGAATATGCTTAGTTTTGCAAGGAACTGCCAAACTGTCTTCCATATTGGCTGTTCCATATTCTATTCCCACCAGCAATGAATGAGAGTTCGTGTTGTTCCACATCCTCATCAGCATTTGGTGTTGTCAGTGTTTTGGATTTTGGTCAGTCCCTAAATAAGTCCAGAAAGTTTTTCTACAAGTACATAGGTAGCAGTGATAGAGAAAGAGCTTTGCCAATTATTGGCTATGCAGGAAGGATGGTTTTTACAGAGAATTTAGAATTATTGATTTCATCAGGGGTGAGGAATAGCCTTGGAGATACTTAGTACAGCACAGTGAAAGACACACTCTCTCCTCTAATTCTCCTTGCACCCCCTGGACAGGGAAAGACTGTACCCCTACTTAATATATGAGAAAAATGGAGTTCAGGAATTTGCCAGAGATCAAACAGCAAGCTAAAGAGCCAAGATGTGACCACCAAGCTGTCCAACCCGCAGATCCAGCCACACTGCTACTACCCCACATTGCAGAAGGCAGATAATTTTTGCCTAAATTACTTTTCCTCAAGGATCAATTTCACTTGCCCTCCCAGGACCTTCATTGTGAAGGGAAGGTTGTAGTAGGTGATCTCCAAGGACCCTGTAAACTCTAGCACTGCCAGAGGCTTAATGTGATTTTTAAGCCAAGATGGGGCGGGTTTCACAAAACTGCTTAGGTAGAGAAAACTGCCTTTATAGCTCCACCTCTGATATAACTGTGAATTAACTGCCTTGATTTTCCCATTTCAAAAAAGGGACCTGTACCAAACCCACCACTTGCTTCTCTCCAAATATATCCTACATTCGTTCCTGAGAGACATATTTATAACTAAACAAAAAATGAAGATTGATTATAACGTCATGAGAAAAAGCAGGGAACAAACTATTTTGCCAAATCTAACAAGGTTATCACTCCTGTTTGAAAGTATTCTTTTAAAAATGCTGATCATTATGCACTAAGCAGAGGAATTCAGTCCAAGGCAAAGTATAAGGAATGGGTTGAGTGCCTCACAATCTCTGTCTTCTTCCCCTCTTTGAAGTATGGGGGCTAGAGTCTCACTAGCCCCGCAGAGGCAGAGTGGTGCCAAGAGCATGGGTGGTAAATATTTAAATTCAGTGTCAATTGACTTTTAATCTGCACCAGACAGTTTACTACACTTTGAGAAAAAAGATGGCCAAGATGATATAGTCCTTGCCCGCAAGAGCTCCTGGTCTTTCTTGGAGATCTTTGTTTCTATCATAACACATATAACTAATGACTTTCATAGCCCTGGAACACTAAGATAAATGATCACAATGTTTAGTTATATATAATTCATATTCTGGAGCTATACCTCCACCACTTTCTCTCAATCTCTCTCTCTCTCTCACACACACACTCTTTTTCTCTCTCTCATAGGGATATATGTTGAAATAAGGAAAGCAAAGCCAGCGTATCTCATTCACAGTAAGAGTGAACTAGCAATGATGATCTTGGCTTTCTTTAACTCATAATAAAGAAGGAACGTGTTTGAAAATGTGTGTACTTTATTATCAGATAGGACTGACTTGCAACCACCAACTAATGTATGGACACAGCAGTACACAGAACATAAGATGAGCCTGAGAATCATTGGTCATGTGGGAACTGAGGCTCAAGTTCAGGTTGCCGCATCCTGCCTTGCAGGTTGTAAACTGCACAACTCCAGAGGATGCCATTCACATAGCCTAGGATGCAAATGATGCCCCCGGAATGTGTAATGAGATGAGGCTGCCCAGATTGGACTTTAAAACCAGCTTGTAGCCTCTCCCATAACCACTTTGACCAGACTAAACTTCCACCCCACAACCTACTCAAGCCTTTAGCATAACTTGGTTTCTTACGAAGCTGGGATCTTTAAGACAGAGTAGGATCCATCTCTAGAGGAGGAGAAACAAAAGGTAAGAAGGTATGTCTCCACTCCATTGTTTTCTTTTGTCAAAGGAAAACAGTAATCAAAACCTAGGGCCGATCACATGGAAGGGCTGTAGAGCACAGCACTTGCAAAACACCTCACAGGTGCTGGAGGCACGGGAGTTCTGGGGTGCAGGCAGTGCCACAGGCCCCTTCTAGGGACAGCAGGTAGCCCCACCTCTGCTCTGGTGACAGTGTGTGACCTGGGCCAAAAGTAGTTCCAAGAGGTTGAAAGGGATGCAGGATGTCTTGACTTTGTCAGGGGCTCTCCTATTCATTAAAGCTCCTTTAAAGACTGTGTGTGAAGAGGGTTTATGAGTCGGGTACGTTGGGCTGTCCTGTGAAAATGCCTCCCCCTCCCCTGATAAATAAGCCCAGATGTTTTGGGCATCTTTTTAATATATCCTCATCAAAGTTTCCACACGGAAAAAAGCTGTTAGAAGTAAGTGCTCCTCATTCCCCGAGAAAACTTCCCAGTCGTCATGGCTGCTTCCATTTCCCTGGACAAGCTGCTCCAAAGTTATTTCAAGATGGCAGCAGTAGAAAGATGGATTACCTCTGTCAACAGGGAGTCCTAAAGTCCTGCCATTCACTGAGCAAAGAAACGTGTGCCTGCCATGGGCGGCTGATAAGGGAAGTGGACACAGGATAAACTTCAGCCCAGCCAGCTGACAAAGCTCAAACACAGCCTTTGAAAAAAACAGCAACTCCCGGGCCTCTGCTTTGTGAAGGCAAAGACTGCAGGCTTTGTTCGATTACCAGGCTGTTACCGTCAGCGGGAGGCATGCAATCCTGAGCGGCTGTTGCCTTCTGCAGAGACAACAGGACACTTTCCTCATAGGGAACTAGAAGCACAGGTTGTCCAAAAAGGGCCTTTCACCTCCAATGCCTCACCTCGGTCCCTCAACCCCACCCCGTGAACCTCTCCATTCTGATTCATTTTAAGGAGCAGGCCATGATTTGAAAGTGATGGACTTCCCGATGTGTATTTCAGAACTGGATAACCCCTGACACTTATTGGAGCAGTGAGTACGGGCTTCATTAAGAATAGTAAAAGTTTTACATGCAAAAATCTCATTGAATCTTCACAACACTCTGGTGTCATTAAGCACAGCATTTTATAGATGAAGACATGGAGTTATAATACGGTGAAGTGCCTTACCTAAGCTCACACAGTTAGTAAGCTGTCAGTCCAGGATTTGACCCCCAGCCGGATGGGTTTGGTTTCAAGACCGAATCCTCTTCTACTAAGTGCACTGCTTCCCTTGCCCCTTCTTAGTCTATGGAAAGAGGTCATATTGAGAGAAGCTTCATAGCTTGCAAAGGCTTTGGAAGCCCTTTGCCTGAATTACAGGTTTGGAGAATCATAAACTGTGCATGCTCCAATGCAATAAAATAATAACCATGTGATGCTAATAATAACCATGTCTCCTTTCGGGAGTCCCTTGTGTCTGTGCTTGTCCCCTTTCAAAAGATTGTCCACTTTGCTCGTTCCTATCTTATCTTGGTTAATCAAGCCATATTTTACTTTTCTCTGGCTCCTATAAAGCCCTCCCCCACTAGATAAGCCTCCCAGGGTTCTTTCTCTTTGCCATTAGTCACAATTTCCTAATGTTGAGCTTCTGCCAGAAGACAGAGGAAGCAGCTCCAAATGCAAGTGATTAGCTTGTGTGTGGGGCTTTGACACAAAGTTTTGGTCACTTACAAAGGCAAACACAGGGCTGGCCCAAGGGCAGTTGCTTGTCATTTTCCATCACTGAAAAAATGCAAATCCCAGTAACTAGTTGCTTCAAAACATCTAGTCCCCTCACTTCTGTGGGGATAACGAGGCAGACATCTGAAGGCAGTTACTGGATCTCCACAACATTCAGGCCAGTCTAAGAGCTCAACTAATCAAGGCAATGTGCACATTGTTGAGTGCTGTTTTCTAAAGAGCAGTGACGGTCCATTAGAACCAATCATCCAACCATACAGAGATTTACAAATGAAACTTGTTATTCCTGTGCCATTTCTTTAACAAACATTCCCCTCATTGCAGTGCAAGGTCCAGAGCCAGAACACAAAACTGCACAGGAAACTTAATGAAAACTGTTATCAAAAAGAGCAGTTTTGAATTGGATTTAAGTACATTTCTCGAGTGGCCGTTATTTTTTAACAGGCATGGAAAGACTCTATTTTTATTAATGGCTTTCTGTTTATCTCTGGGACTTAAATACCTTATTTACGTATGCATTCCTTCAACCAACATTTCACGGAACACCTACTACGCCTTGCAAGACAATAGGAATGCCAAGAGAATACACTGAAGCCCACTGAGGAGTTCACTGTCCCATAGGGATGACATACATTGTCTCAGGAAAGATTAGCCAGGTTATGCTGCAGTGACATACAGCCCCAATATCTCATTGGCCAAAATTAGCAAAGGTTCTCGTTCATGTTACATGGCCATCGTGGGTCAGCAGGAGCCTAGGTTGATGAAGCAGTCACCATCTTTAACGTTGCCAGTCAACATGCTAGAAGAAAATGTCTGAAGAGCCTTGCAAAGGCAATGATATGCTCCATTCCAGAAATGACACTCATCTCTTCCATTCTCAATTCATTGTCCACAACTAGTCATTGGTCCCACCCAACCATAAGGAAGCCAGAAAGGACAATTTTCTACCTTATAGCTAGATTTGGGAAGATCCAGAAACATTTGAAGAATAGTCCTAGTGAATACCACATACATGTTAGCAGATAATTGTGATACAATAGGGAAAGTGCTGTAATAGAGAAATGGGAAAAAGAGGGACCAATAAACTCACAAATTTCATGGAGTAATTACAAAAATTTCCCATAGGAGGTAGGATTTGAGTTCAATGTTGAAGGATGAAAGGTGTCTTCCTGGGGAGCTAAGATATGAGCATTCTAGAAAAAGAGGCATTGCTAAGGCAGAGAACAGGAAAACACCTTTCACTGGATGATTGGAGGGAAATTCAGTGCGGCTGAAGCACCACATCTGGGAGGGGAGGAGAGAGGGGGAGCAGGGGTGAAGGCAGGAGGCCAATTGTAGAGGATATTTGCCTTTCTTAGGAGTTTGGTCTCACCCGGCAGGCAACAGCAGATAACAGAGAGTGTCCTACAGGGGAGAGTTGTACAGTGGAGTGTCAGGAGTATGTTTGTTTGTTTTTTAGGGAGATAACACAGAGAAGCACAGATGAGGAACTGGATGGGAGAGGGAGGCCCGCTAAGGGGCCGTGGCTGTAATTCAGGTGAGAGACAGTGAGCCCAGCCTCTGGCCTGCCAGAGAAATCTGAGATATAAGAGGCATTTCTGAGGAAGAACTGATAAAACCCTAATGTTTTCTCATGAAAATCATTGTTTTTAATTAATTGGGGGCTGATGACAAGGAAACCTCCAAGACCACTTCAAGGCTGCTGGTTTAAGAAATGAGGAAATGCTACACCACTCCCAAGACAGGGAATACAGCTGGAGATGAAAAGCTTAGAGGCAGGAGGATGATGAGCTCAGATTTGGACATGTTGAACTTGAGGTGCCTGTGGAGATTCAGGTGGAGGTGGCCACTGGAATATAGGGCCCCGGAGTCTAAATCCATTAGGAGATATGAATTTCTGATCAATGCAATTTGCAAATAATGCATGTAGTTGGCAGCTGAGCCCTGCTAATACAGTGTCTCCTAGGGAAAACTGAAGAGTTAAGTGCAAAAATACAGAAACATTCGGAAGTCGGTTTTGTTAAACATTTAAAAACATATGTATATGTATAGTAAAAGCTCAGGGGCAAAAAGTTTGGGAATATCTCATCCATCCAAATGCCCTGAGAAAATTCTTCCAAAATTTCAGTTAATATCTACCCCCATTGAAGCAAAAAGTTCTTGCCTAGGAAAATGTAGATAATTTAGAACAAGGAAATGCATATATTTCACTCAGAACTGATTTGATGTTTAACCTGAGGAAAGAATTTTGAAACCAAACTTTTAATGACAATTATAAGTAATCAATGCAATTTTTTAAGTGACTAATCAAGTTTGCAGAGTTTCTGCAAATTTGGGTGGCCATCTGTAGGAATTTTCACTAGACTGGGTTTTTTTTTCCTTTTAAGTTTTAATCAAATTGGCCTAAGTCAGCAATCAAAGTTTCCATGTTACCGTGTAATGTATAGGGTAGCAAGTACACTGGGCTCCCACAAGCTCCAAAAGAGATCATTTAGAAGGCCAGAGGGAGAAATCTGAACTCTCATTGTCAACGTTCCAAGAGATAAACAGAGCATTATAAGTCGTTCTGAGGCAACGGGATCAGGGTTTTTAAATAAATCATATTAATATGTGAATAAGACAAGCATTATTCTCTTCTTTCAAAATTTAATAGAACTTTTGTTTTTGCCAAGTAGGAAGGTGACTGTTGAGCTGTGTGGCTAGGGAGCACATCTCAGACTTTCTGGTCTTGCCTCTCCTGTGCATGCCTGGGTTACATCCGCTTTCTAGGTAGTTAACCCTGACTCCTGGGGTCAGTCCACTTCAGGCCAGCTCAGGCAGTCCCCAGGGGCTAGCTACCTGTTATGGCAGGAAAAAGAAAAAAAACAAAAACGAAAAAAACCTGTCTTCTGGGAGGCAGACCATCTAGGAATTGGTAACAATCCACCCATTTCCAGAAGTGAGAGGAAAAAACAAACAGGTTTGATTCAATGAGGCTATTTTCTAAGTTTGACTTTGTCCTAAGCCCAGGCGACTGACATGGAGGGGTTCAAGTCTGTATTCTTTACATGCAGGCCCACACAAAGAAGTGTGAATCTGTCTAAACCTACTTTTCCCTCCCTTGCTAATCTATTATTCTGAAAAGCACTGGCTTTCAAACTTTGGGGGCCTGACTCACACTAAGAAATACATGCAAATATCACCCAAACAAAAGTTTCACAAAGCGGCATTTGCCCGAACAGTGTGTGATGTACCTGACATTTCCCAGTCTGTTATGTTTCATTTAGAAAGCCCTGCTTATGTCCTTCTAAATGACTCATGACTCACTAATTGATTTTGACCCACAGTTTGACACATAGTATTGTAGAGTATCCCTTCCCCAAATATACATTTAAATCTACATTGAAGAAAGCAAATAACGTTGGTAATGCCTTGACACTCTCAACAAGTACATGAAACTATTGAGTCTCTGAGGTCATCTGTTCGGGGCTGGTTATCTCCCATTTCACATGGACATTGAGCAGATTCCAGTGGGCCTCAACTCTGTGGAACCATCTGTTGCTTTTGAATGAATTTTCACCACCAGCATGTTTACTCTGTTTGGCCTTTACCTTCTCAAACAGAGCCCCACCCTTTATCCATTCAACTTTAAGCTAAGAGGCACTTGACTTCACTGATCCTAGACTAGCACTATTCAACAGAACTTTCTGTATTGATGGAAAAGTTCTAGACCTGCACCGTTCAAAATGCTGGCCACTAGCAACAAGTGGCTAGGAACATTTGAGATGGGGCTAATGAAACTGAGGAACTGCCTTTTAAATTTTATTTAATTTCAATAATTTAAACTTAAGTAGTCATGTTGTAGTTAGTAATTATCATAGCGAATAGTGCCAACTCTAGATAAACCCTCAAAATATGTTTCCATTTCTTCAGTATATATCTTCCCCTCTTATTGCTTACAGTTAATTGCACTGACATCACATTGACTTTGTACTCTTTACACATTACCTCGTTACTTGTGGTCCTTTAAAATCATGTTTATGGACAAATGATTCAATCCATGCATTCAGCGCTCTCCATTTTCCTGCCATTTTCATTTTTTAAATGAATTTTTCCTTTTATTTCCATCATAGCCTCATCTTCCTAGACCTTTCAACATATTCATTTTTGCAATATAACTTTTTTTTTGCAATACAATTTGTTGTTTTTTTTTTTTCAATTTAAAACAACCTGAACACTGGGGCACCTGGGTGGCTCAATTGTTAAGGGTCTGCCTTTGTCTCAGGTCATGATCCCAGGGTCCTGGGATCTAGCCCTGCATCAGGCTCCCTGCTCAGTGGAGAGCCTGCTTCTCCCTCTCCCATTCCCCCTGCTTGTGTTCCCTCTCTCGCTGTCTCTCTCTCTCTGTGTCAAATAAATAAATAAATCTTAAAAAAAAAAAAAACAACCTTCACACTAATCACAGACTCAGTATGCCAGGTATGGGCTGGTGAACAGGCAGTAGTTAAGCCTGAAGTGACCAATCCCAAATGTTGTTTGGTGGTGGTAGGTAGTGTAGACTGGCTTTGGCTCCGGACTGTACCTTTTTGGCATCTATATGTTGGAAATGTGTATATTTTGTATCTGAAACTGGAAAGTATATAAGTAGAGAAACTACCATACTTGAACAGAGTGATATGTTGGGGAGTAAAAAATGATCTTTTAAGAAGACACTTTCCACCCTCTAGGGAGCTTTTGATTGAGGGAGGTAGACAAACATAGGTAGAAGTAACTTCCCTATGAGACTCCTCAGGAGATGACGCTGTGAGAGTGGTATAGTATTAAGGGTATTGGGGAAAGAAGAGTTCTGAGTTGGGAATGGAGGTATTAAGGGCTTCTTAGAAGAGGTACCTTGTAAGCTGGGTCTTATGGATTGGTGCTTATAAGTATTTGGGGACAGGGAAGAGCACTCTGGGCTAGGAAACATAGTTAAGGGAGAATTATAGAGCTTGAGTGTGTGGCCTGTTCAAAGAAAGTTAAGTTCTCTCGTGTCTTAATGTCTAATGTGTCTAATCAGGCCTGCATTTTAGGAAAATGCATTCATCCACAAATATTTACTTTGGACAGCAAGATAAAAATACTTAGTTAGAGGAAAATAAAACTGGAGCAGGGAGGTCAGCTCCTCGAGTAATGAGATAAACTCAGTGAGAGATAACCACCCTCTAAACCAGGAGATGGCAAACTGTCCCATGGGCTGTATCAGACCAGAAATATGTTTTTGCAACTAAAGTTTCATTTAAACACATTCACATATTGCCTATGGCTGCTTTCATGTTCAATAGTTGCAACAAAGACAGTATGTATGACAAGCAAAACCCTAAAATATTTACTATGGAGCTCTTTCAAGAAGTTTGTCAACCTGGGGTCTAAACTAGAGTAGTGGAAGTGGAAAGGGTGGAATGCATACCAGGGAAATGATAGCAGCGAAATCTACAGGATTCAGAGACAGATGGCCCAATGGGATTCATTAACAAGAGAAGTTTAATTCAAGGGGTCTTTAGGGTCTCTCACTGGGGAGACATAAAGGAAAGCAATTTTACTAGCTAAGATAGGGATGAGAAGAAGACAAGCTAGGGAAAAAAAGGTAAGAAGTGATGTGTTGTTTTTGAGGCATCTGTGGCACACACACACACACATGTGAAGATGAACACACTCATCTCTTGAACCAAGGAGAGATGCCACAACTGGACAGGTAGACTTGAGAGCCATCCACCTAGAGTCTAGAGGTGGTGAGAAGATGATGGACCAAAGAGAGAAGAAAGGAGAGAACAGGAACAGACAGAAACCTGGGAGGGCATGTCAATTTAAGCATCACACAGAGAAAAGAGAACCAGTGAAGGATTCAACAGAAGGGTAGCAGGAACAGCATGGCATTATGGAACTAACAGGAAGCAAAAAACATGGGAGAGACGACTGGCCAGTAGAATCAAAAGCTGTCCTAAGAGTCAAACTGAATGAGGATGTTTTAGAGGCAGTGACTGAACATATCAAGAGCATCACTGTTGGTATTTGCAGACAGAATCCAAGGAATGAACAGAAGAGAACAAATTGTGACAGCAAATGAAGACTAATCCTTTGAGATCTTTAGCTATTGAGGAAAGATAAAGACCAGCTGGAAGCTGGAAGAGAAAGCAGGTCGAAAGAGGGCTTTCTTGAGGAGAGGAGAGCTTTGGATAAGCTTATTTTACACAAATGTCAATAGACTCTGGCATGAAGACATTTCCCAGACTTTGGACAGTTTACAAATCACTCAGAAGCCTTTGTTTGCTTCCTCTGGAACATACATCACTGCTATGGTCTGAAAGGTGGATGCTTCTGGAACCCAAGCACAAGCTAAATGAAATGCTCCTTCTAACTCAGCCATGTTGGAATTTACAAGGTTGAGGAGAGGTTAGTATCTGGAGTCTTTGGCTTCCCCCCCAACTGGAACACCACTCTTTCCTAAGCCCAGAAGGTTTGTCCCCAGACCTACCTTTATGGGGCCCAGGGTTGCGGCTCTCAGGGATGTGCCTCTTCCACTGCTATTGTCTTTGAACCATCGATTTGACATTTAATTGCTGATAGCTTTACCTTAGAGAGAATGAAACAGAAAACTAAAAACTTTCAGGTTTGTAGGAGGGGAAGAATGAAGGGGGGGAAATCAGAGGGGGAGATGATCCATGAGAGATGATGGATTCTGAAAAACAAACTGAGGGTTCTAGAGGGGAGGGGGATGGGGGGATGGGTTAGCCTGGTGATGGGTATTAAAGAGGGCACGTTCTGCGTGGAGTACTGGGTGTTATACGCAAACAATAAATCATGGAACACTACGTCAAAAACTAATGATGTGATGTATGGTGATTAACATAACATAATAATAAATAAATAAATAGATAGATAGATAGATAAATGTTATATAAACCCAAGCTCTAATCACTGCTTTGAATTACTCATTATAACTGCTCCCATGTATATTTGTGATGGATGTGTTAATAAACTTCTGTTTTTCTCTTATTAAAAATAAAAAAAGAATACTTTCAGGTCTGGAACCAAGTGGTAAAGAAGGCAAAATGGAGAGAGAAAAAGCAAGAGTCTTTTGTGTCATCATTCAGTTAGTCATCAAACTATGCCTGGAAGACACTACACCATCGATCTTCTGCTCATGTAAAATATCTCATGCCCCTACTGCTTAAGCTACCTTGTATCCCGGTTTTATGATGTTTGTAACCAAGATCATTCCTACTAATATAGTTTTTTGTCTTCTTTTTTTTTTTCCTCTTTAGGAAGCAATGTCTGAATGAAAGAAATTATCTCTAATCATAGAAATTTAGGCCTTTGAAGTCGGGGAGAGTATTTTTAGAACCTTTCAGAAGCAAGGCGTATTCCATCTATATTCTTTATTCTTTTGCCTGCCATCCTGCCTGTGCCAGGCTCTCCTTCAAAACTCAATTCACTCAGCACCTTGTCTTTGAAGCCCTCTCTGAATTCCCCCTCTTCCCTTCTCCAAAACAAAGTAGATTTTCTCCCTCCATGCTTTTGGTGTATACAAATTGCATATCATGTTGCATTTTTTTTTTTACAAGTCTGTAAGACTCCCAACTCCCCAGAGGCCAGGTTGTTATATCATTTTTTCCCCCTGTATCTCCAGTGCCCCCCATAAAAGTACTCAATAAAAGTGTCAAGGACTGAACTGTGTCCACCCAAAGTTTATATGCTGTACCTCTGAGCCCCAATGTGACTGTATATGGAGATGGGGCCTTTAAAGACATAATTAAGGTTAAATGAGGTCATAGGGTGAGCCCTATTCCAATAGGACCGGTGTCCTTAAAAGAAGAGGAAGGGACACCACTGATACACAGGAAAGGCCATGTGAGGACACAGAGAGAAAGGAGTCATCTGCAAGCGAGGAGAGAGACTTCAGGAGAACCCAAGCTTGACGGCACCTTGATCTTGGACGTCCAGCCTCCAGAACTGGGAGAAAATGAATTTCTGTTGCTTAGGCCTCCCAGTCTGTGGCACTTTGTCGTGGCAGCCTGAGCAGATGAATACAAAAGGAGTGCTGAATGAATGAGTGAGTGTCCTTTAAGAAAGATAGTTCACCTTGCCCCGTAATGGCTGGGACCAGGCCCATCCCTTCTCCACAGAACTGTAATGGTCGGAACGAAACGTCACCGAGGTGGCTTCTCCGTGGCTGAGAGGCAGAAGGGGTGGAATTTGCGCGTGGGCCCCCTCAGCGTCCCCAGTGAGGGCAGGAGAGAGAAGCCATCCTCCTCTCCCATCTCACTCCCTGAGGCCGGGGGCTGAGAGAAAGCCCTGTCCTCCCCTCAGAGGTCAGAGGGGCTGCTCTCTCTCCCATGGTGCCAACGCCCATGTGTGTTGTGTGTGTGAGCAATCCTGCGTGTGGGGGGAAATAAACACCTGGCACTGAAAAAAAAAAAAAGGAAAGAAAGATAGTTCACACATACATATTCATCTGCTGCTATTAAGCACTTAGGTGCTTCCACTACTCCAAGAATATGATTTCAACACAACTCTGACAAATTAGTTTTATTTTAGCTAAGAAAAGGGAGAAAACAACCTATCTCTTTGCCATGGAAAATAAAGAAAGATATTTTCTCCTTAAGTCTTTCCATATCCCTGACTTCTGACTTTTTCTCATTTAGGTTTGCTTTACGCAGAGAATGATGAACCCAGTGGAGACCTGGGAACTATACACAAAGAGGAAATACGACCAAAGAAAGGGGTCGCTTTCATCTCCCATGAAAGCAACGCTGTTTTTGTTGATACATATGGAAAAAATCAGGGCCAATTATGCATTGTGATTTGGCACTGGGGCTGCAGGCTCCCCACAGGCCTTTTCGTTCTTTCCACAGATATACCATTACAGTCCACGGGAGCCCCTCACCCTCTGTTACTGGCAAAGCCATTCCTCAGCGAGATGGACTTAGCCAGAGGCGTCTCTGTCACTGTCAGAATGGGCTTCAAGCACAAAGAGCGTTTCCTGTCCGTTGACTCCAAGGAAGAAGAACCGTACTTGGTCAAGGGAGAACCAAGTTAGGCTCCCGATGGAGACAGTCACACACTGTTTCACACTGCAGGTGTGGGCACCCTTGTCTTGGCACCCTCTCAAGCCTCAGGGAACCCTTAAAACTGCTCCAGTCTCCTGGTATTTCACCGGCTGCTTATTTCACGTGGGCTTTGGGTTGATAATGATTAATCCCCTTCTCTAATCTCCTGGTCTAAATCATTGATATTGAGAATTTTTGAAGTGGAGAATATCAGGGTGTTAGTAGACCTGGTTCTGGACCTGCTGTTTGCTAACTTACTGTATGACTTTGGGCGAGTTCCTGCCCCACTAAGAACCTCAGTCTCCTCATCTATGAAACCAAAGGGTTGGACTGAGTGGTCTCCCAGCTGAAACCATCTCCTGGTTTCAGCTGCCCTCTACAGTAGCCATTAACCACACGTGGCTGTTTATATTTAAATTAATTAAGTGAAATTTAAAATGCAGTTCCTCAGCCTCACATTTCAAGGACTTTAATAGCCACCATGTGGCTAGTGACTCCCATGTTGAACAGCACAGATAAAGCATATTTCCATCATTGCAGAGAGACCAATTGGACAGCCTGGGTCTAATGCTCTCATTTTATCACGACTTTAAACAGATAATTTCGTAGCAAAGCCTGACAGTTGAATAGTACTTTTGTGTTTATTGTGTATTTCAATACATCATAACATTTTTAAAAAGATTTTATTTATTTATCCAAGAGAGAGAGCAAGCGCATGAACAGGAGATGGGGGGGGGGGGGTAGAGGAGGCAGAGGGAGAGGGAGAAGCAGATTCCCCGCTGAGCAGGGAGTCATGACCCCCAGAGATCATGACCTGAGCTGAAGGCAGACGCTTAACCAACTGAGTCACCCAGGCGCCCCTTCGATGCATCATAACTTTTAACCACCCAAAATAGGTAGGAGAGGTATTACTATGCCTGCCTTGTCAGATGAGCACCCTAACTCAAAGAGTAAATGAGCTCAAACTCCTGTAGGGTCATGCTGCTGATGACCACAGCGCTTTCCAAATCCAGCACTCTCTCTAACACCTGGCACCTTGTCACAGGGAAAAGACGTATGTGGCCTGGCTAAGGTCCCTCCAACCCATGGCAGCATGGGAAATAAGACCCAGCCATTAAGAGCAGATCTAGGGACACTGTGCCTTAGTTTAAGATTTTACCTCCGCACGCCCTCGCTGTGGGACCACAGACCAGTTATTTAACGTCTCCGGGCTCCTTTTCCCTCATCTGTCAAATGAGATTGGCAAGAGTACCCACTGCTTGTGAGAATTACAGGAGCAGACACAAATGAAGGGCTTAGGTCAGGAAGTCAGGCACATAACAACTGTTCACTAAAAGCTAGCGACTGTGATGACTACCGTTAGCACTGCCTTTATTCTTCTCCAGGACTGCACTTCCTCTCGGCCCCCTCGGACCCACTGACAGCCCTTGCACACTTCCTGCCAGCTTATCTAAGGAAAGACGCCACTCTTACACATGGACAACAGCTCCCTTTTTTGAAACTTACTGAGAGATTTGGCCTCATAACCTCCTGTGGCCACGAGTTCCCCGGATTAATTACAAGTTGTTTAGGAAGAGCTCTCTCAGAGGGATTGGATTAATCCGTCTGGGCAGCGTGCCACAAGCAAATGGCTTTTCCCATTTAATTTTTCCAGAACTCTTTGGTGCCAGGAACACATCATGTGCCTGCCCCCAAGGAAGGCCTGGCCACAGGAGGTGCCACCAGGGCATGCGGATGAGGGGCGGGGGTAGAGGGCACCTGCAGAGCCTCCTGCAGGGTTTCTCCTCCAGAGCAGGGTCCAACAGCCCGAATGCAAAGCTGGCTCTGCCCAGCGTGCATTTCATCTTCTGGGAAAGGCACGGTAGACACGTGTCCCCCAGTGATGACTTTTCCTTCCCTGTCCCACCACAGTGGAGTGCCGCAAAGAACAATATTTATGCCGACGGAGCCACAGAGCATGGGGGGCCAGGCTACAAAGCCCGGCTCTCTGAGAGCTTAGGAGGTGGGGGGCTGCCCCCGAGTGGGCCGGCAGGGCACAGGCCTGAGTCCACAGGTGTTTCCGCCAACCCGCCCATGCTCTCCTGGGGCCCAGCCAAGGATCCCCAAGTAAACAAGGATCCTTCAGCCATGCTTCATTTCTCTAGGAGCCAGGAATGGAACTGTGGTCAGACCCTTGGTGTCTCTCGAGGCAAGAAAATGAAGTGCTTTTGCTACAGGATGCAGCCATGGAGCATCATGGCACACGAGGGGTGGCGCCGAGCATTAACGGGGCCCTGTTTGTGGAGTCTACCTGCTGACTACCATGGAGCACCTCAACCCAAGCCGCATGCACACCTACGGGGAAGAGGCACTCACTCGTTCATTCGTTTGTTTGTTCATTCATTCATTCAACAATAACTTCCTGAGCACTTGGTCTTGGGAGGATTCTGAGATAAGTAAAATCCAGTCGCTCTTGCAAGAACCCCAGAGAGCTGTGGGAAGTAGAAAGGAGGAAAGAAAAATGAGGTGACAGTAGAGGAAGTGCTCAAACTGAGACCCCAGCAGAGGGCTAAGAGGCCCACACAGGTCCGAGGGAATGACATGGGAGCTGGGTCTCAGGGGCTGACTGAGAATTTAGAGATGCCGGGCTGGGGGAGAGGAGCTGTCGGGGAGATCTCTTTGTGCAGCCTGGTCGAATACTATACAGACTTTTGGTCCAAAAGATGGAGAAAGCCTTTGGTGGGCTGTGAGGAAAGGTGTGATGTGATCTGAATGCTGTTCTGTCGATAACAGATTGTTGAGGGGAAGGATGGGAGCAAGAAGACCGGTTTGGGGGGCTCTTACAATAATTCAAATGACAGACGATGTGGGCTTGTTGTATAGCAGACACACTATCAGTGTTGGAGGAAGGACACACGCAGGCATCATCCCATCCACTCGTGATATTCTTTACCATCTGGCCAGACAAAACCTTCTCCCTCCTTCAGCAAGGATAACCCTCAAGTAATAGTTAGAGCCTCTATCTTCCTATTCCTTGCTCTAATTTTCCTCCAAGTCTTCAAATAGCCACTAGGCTCGTTGAGTTTCCCTTCATAGCATGCTCTCGGAATCTAAGAGCTTTGCAGAGTGCCTGCTCCATCTCTGGGGTAGTAGGAACCCCATTCCGTGGAATCAAGGGGACCCCGCTTTGGAGAATAATATTGGATCAAGCCAAACTTGAGCACAGGGGAAGCCTAAAAATCCCCACAGACCCAAGCACTGCTCTGAGGCTTCAGTACGAGAGATAGGGAATGACAGATACCTAAACTCCACGAGAGTACAATAGATGCTATTCTTTCCGGAGTTCTTAGGAGAGACCCTAGCTGACTTAGAGCAGACTCTCTTTTGTTTCATTTCTCTCCCTTACATGGTGAGCAGTGTCCTTCAAAGGAAGCATTTAGAGGAAAATGTCTCCACAGGCCTGATCCTTTTCTTTGAAAACATAATAACGCTCAAGAATGACAACAATGTAAATCACCAGAATCATTAGGCAGAATCTCAATGAATTAAAATTGCTTACATCAGGGGAAGATTAGGTCAGCTGCCTTGAAGGGAACCAGAGAGCTGGGGTTCGCTGACTCCCAGCCTTTCAAAAGCAAATATTGTCAGAGCTGCACCATCTCGGTAGCCTGGATAGTCAAGCCTGATAAGCCCATCCTTGTCTGGAAAAGAACAAATTACCCTGCCACTCAGGGTCCAAGACCCCTTCACTACCCAGCCCACAAAGACAAATTACCCTGGAAATGCTGATAGGATTGACCCTCCAGAAAGCCTAGGTCTGTCCCACAAGCATGGGCTACCTCTGCTCATAAAATTTGGGTTGGAGGGGACAGGGCTCCCATGCAAGTCCAAGATGCTGCCTCCTGAGAAAAGTTACATTCAAATGGCCAAGCAAACCCAGGAAGGTCTGAATGCCCCAAGGGGGAGGGAAATCCTCGGAAAAGCAAAATAGAGCCATTATGTCTCAGGCCTAGGAAAAGCCTGAGAGATTCTAGCGCCTGAAACGAATAACAGGAAAAATATGTCAGATGTGCGGTTGTGGCATAAATCATGAACAAAAACACAATTATCAGACTCCGGAGAAGCAGGAGGAGTAGTCGCCCGAGTACGATTCTCAATAACTATTGAATACAATTTCCACCGCCCCCCAGGGGCAGGCAGTTTGTAACCACGTTTATTTTAGGATGTCAGGAGTGATTGCCCTGGGAAGTTATGGCGTACTCTTTTTTTTTTTTTTTCCCATTTGTAATAAAGTAACATTTATCTCCAAGAAATTGGGACTTGATTCCTTCTGAGAGTTAAACGCAGTCCAGACCTCCAGTGACCCAGACGAGGAAGGAGAGAATGGCCTGAGGGATTAAATGGTGCAAGCCCCCAGTTGTGTAGGGATCCCACCTTCCATTTCCTGGTGTCCTTCCTCTTCACAGGCGAGCCTTGATGTATCTGATTTGTGCTTCATGATTTGGGCCCTCCTTTGCAATCTCTCCTGACCGGGTGAAGCAACCCCCTGGTGGATGAAAGCGCAGTGCTTAATGCTTGGGTTGGGGGTAAGACCGCCGGGTTCAAGTTCGAGACCCGCCGCTTCTTAGTTGAATAGTCTTGGGGAAGTTGGGTAATAACTCCGTACCTCCCCTCCTTCTCAATAAAACAGGAAGAAAGCAGTCGAGAAGATTAAATTAGATCATCCATGTAAAACCACTCAGCTCTCATGAAATACCTGCAGAACGGAATTAAGAATAGACTAGGGATGAGGAGAAGGAAAGAACAAGGGTCTGCATGATGCGTGAAACACAAGCCTTAAGCCCCTGCTCCCTGGATAATCAAGAGCTGACCTAGTGAAAACGGTAGTGACTATCCAACAGCAAACCGTTTTCACCTTGGAGAGAAATATTTTTATATTTTAAAAATTAGCAAGAGAAAAATGACTTAAGATGGGTAGCAATCCAGAGGGTCAGTTATCAACTGTCATCAAAATAGAGGCAAGTGACTCAAAGCAGCCCAGGCAGAGAGAAATACCTAGGAAAGATTTATCTGCAGCCTCTGAGCATGGCCATTCTCTGCTACACGGCAAGGAATCGTCTCGGTCCGTCACAGGGAATTTAAAATAGAGGATGCAGGAGCCAGCCTTCTCAGAAAATGAGAGACCCAGAATGGAAAGGTCCAACAATTCATTTTTATGATGTTACATGATTCTCAAATATTATTTAAATAATAACAGCTCAATGAAGTATCCCCATTTTACAGATGAGGAGATTTGAGGCTCAGGAAGGGACCAAAAGTCATGTCACCCGTTAGGTGGAAAGGCTGGGATTACACACAAGTTTGTCTGACTTCCAAGCCAGTGCATCCAAACATCGGAGGGTCACTAACCACACACATGTGGAAAGAGATATCGATTAATCTACTATGCCCATTAACAAGTCAGTCTTTCGTTAACAACAGATGGAAATGATGGTAAAGCGACCTTTATTCTTCCTTTACTGGGTCTTCCCCGCCCCCCCCCCAGTAAAGCAGTTACCCTCGGGCATGTTTCTGTGAGGCAATTTGAGGTTTCAGTGTCCCATAATGTCAAGCTGCCAAGCAGAAAAGGAAAGCCAGTTTTAACAATGCATCTCATTTTTCACCTAATTAGTACCAACACACTTAGGGATGTTAAGGGTGAAGTCTGAGCTGTCAGCTGCTGGCAAACACAAACCCATCAGTGTAAATCTCATCCCGGACCGGGGAAGGGGGGGGTGCGTTTCCCCAGTTGAAGGCTGTTTTTCTTGGCTGGGTGGTTGACAAAGCAGGGTCCCTTTCCTTCTATGTCTCTGGTTCTGGGTGAGTCTGGTGCTGCCTCAAACAAGGCTGACCTCCCTTCCAGCCTAGGAGTTTCTTGTGATCCTTTACACCCAAGAAGCCTGGCTCTGAGGGAGTGAAGCGACAGGGCCACCCCTTCTTTCGCCCGGGGAATAGAAGCTGCATTATATCAACTGTCCACCACTATGGATTCTCCCTGCACTCTATTTACAAAATGGAAACAGATGAATTCAATCAAACATAAGCCCCCCGAATTATGGCTTCCTTTATACCTTGTGGTAAAGGAATTTATACATAATTGGCACATGATTTTCTCCAGTGGTTTCAAGTTGTTCCCAAACGTAAAAAGGAACCTTTCAGTTTGGGAATGAGATGGTTTTGTTTCAAACCAATCCATCATGCCTTCCAAAGGCAGAGAGAGGGTGGTTCGGCTGAGCGAAACCAGGAAAGCGGCCAGGGGTCGTGGCCTCGCTGCTTTAATTGGGGCGGATGGAGGCAGGCGGAGGGTCAGTGAGAAGAGCAGCACAAAACCTCCTTTTGGCACTTGTGCGGGTTCTGGGGAGTGAGACTGTTACGTTGGAGATGGAAAGCCATGGACTCCCCCACATTTATCACTGCAGTCTGTTATTGGACCACGAGATACAGAGGTAAGTCCTCCCCCTTTGCAGGTCAAGGTCAGCCAACACCCAATGACTCCACCTTTTACAGACTCTATAGATCAAAAACACCCTCCACCAGCAAAAGCCAATTGACATAATTGGCTGGCACCAAAAAGCAACGTAGTCATCTTTCAGCTATGTTTACGCAAATCTTTAATGAGAGTCAACATAGAAAACAAGGAAAGACCACTCTACATTTGGCTTTAAAAAGCTGGGTTTGGAGCCTGAGAGGTCTTCCTAAATTACTATTAACACAGTCAACAGGTTAATATGTGTTCAAGGCTTCCATCCAAATGGGGCAGCTAGATAATGATCTGATTACACTAAGGTAAACAAAAGGGCAATTGAGCTCTCGCCCCTGGATCAGGAGGCATCTTAAAAGCTCTTTCATATTTATTTTCCACAATTTAGCAAGCTCAAAAGGGAAATGTTCAACTTCGTTAGAGAGGATTGTTTACATGTTGTGGAAACAGCAGGTCACTCCAGGTTCTCAAGGCATTAAAGATTCATGTAGGATTTTTACGGAGGTCTTAGGCCTTAATGGTTCCACCTGCAAACTTCCCTCAGAGACGGTGGATACAAATTTGGGACGATAGAAGCACCATTCGATGAGAGAGAACATCTGCCATAACCTGTTACAAATTTCTGTTTGGGGGCAAGGAGGCCTTTGTTATCAAGAGAGTCTGGATCAATTGTGAACCCATGGTCTTGCAAGCGCAGGACATCAAATGTGACTCTTTGGGATGCTACATTGAGTTTGGTTCCTCTCTGATCCCTCTCCCAGAAAAACAGGAGCCAGGAGCTCTGGTCCACAGAGGAGAGTAACCTGGCAGGAGCCCAGGCCAAGTGTGCATCCAGTAGTGAAAGCCAAAGGGCTCAGGGTCCTGGGAGAGCTTTGTAAGAATATCACTGAAATTAAAGCCTGGACCATGGGCCCAGCTGAGGGTAGTGGGTAGGGACCACTGGAAGTAGAGCAGTGGTTTGGAGATTATGAGACAGCCCCTGAGAAGGAGCCCCATGACCACTATTTATGAGACCTGTGGCACACAGCCTCTAAGATGACCCCCCAATGATCACTACCTCCTGGTATTACAGCCTCGTGCAACACCATCCCCAGAGTATGATCTGGACCTAGTGACGAGCTTTTAACCAATAGAAAATGGGATGCTATGAGATTCCTGTCAAAGTAAACCAGAGCCAAACAGAAGTTAGAGCAGTGAAGGCAAACTTTATTTGGGAACTATTGCAATAGAGGAAGAGTGGTCTCACTTTAGAATCGGGCACGATTCTAAATCCAAGAAGGACAAGTGGGGATTTTGGCCATGGCGCAGGATGGCGATCAGTGGATGGAAAATGACTAAGAGGAAACATGAGGAATGAGGGGCATCTGGCTAACCTGACACAGCAGAATTCTTCCTGAAGGCAGGCCAGGCTGATAAGATATGGAGGGTTGGGAATGAGGAATTTTACCAGTTATCAAGAGTGGTCAGATACCAAGGGTAGAGGATTCTGGCTAAACTGACTCCATAGGATTCTTGCTAAACCTGGAGTAAGCAGGCCAAAGACAGAACCAAGTTCTGCGCTTGAAGGACTTAGAGGAGCCTGACTCATGTTAAGTCAAGTAAGGTTATTACAAAAAGAGGTGGCTTCTGCCTTACCCTTCTTGCTCTCCCATGTGCTTGCTCTGATGGAATCCAGCTGCCATGTTACGAGATGCCCTATGGAGAGGTCCACATGGCAAGGAACTGAAGAAGGACTCCAGCTGAAAGAAAGCGAAGAACTGAAATTCTCCAACCAGTAGGCTTCAAGGAACTGAATTCTGCTTGGGCGTGGTCCCCCCCCCTCAGCCTTCAGATGAGACCACAGCCACAGCTGACACCACGGTGGCAACCTTGTGAAAGACCTTTGAGGCAGAGACACCCATCTAAGCCACACCTACCTTGCAGAAAGTGTAACATAAATGTTTCTGACTTTAAGCTGCTAGGTTTGGGGGGTAATTCATTACACAATAAAAGAAAATGAATACAGGGCCTCTATGGTCCCAGATGGAGAGGAAGTCACCGAAGTTTCTCGTGGGCACTAGGACTTGATCTTCAGAGCCTCTGGGCATCTAGAGGGCGGCTGCCTTAGTGGTCGGGTGATTCCTTCATTTGCTATGGAAGCACATGAGCAGGAGTCCTGCTGTAACTCACCATCATTAAGCAACACAGCAAATCACAAAGGGCACACAGCAATTGTGGAATAGCAGTACAAAGCAAAGGGAACAGAGAGGAAAACCTACCAGGGTAGTCTCTGCAGATAAGTTTTACGACCGAAAAGAACAGAATCCATGTCCAGGATAATAACAACCAAATGGAAGAAAGCCTTAGGGTTTACAAAGTGTTTTATATCTGTGATGTCCTCTACCCCTCACAAACACCCTGCAAGTTTCTTCTTGGACCTGGAGGGATCATTTGGAAGGATTAGTAGAGGAGCACAATTTCCCACATACCCAAATCAGAAGGATGGTCCTTGTCTATTTGAGGAGACTGACCTCTTTGACCAAGCACAAAGCTTCAGGTGAGGAAGGAAAGGGCTGCCTGCCTAGCCAGCTGGATGGGCTGCATCGATCCCAGCCAACACAGAGAAAGGCCACAAGTAAGTCATACTCACACCTGTACCCCAGGGCAGAGGCTATTTCCAAGTGTGCCGATGAGGACATTACAATTTGTGGAGCTTGTCCAAGTTAGCACAGCCGGGACATGGTACGAGTGGAAATTGGGCCCAGGTCTGACATCACACCCTGTGGCTTTTCTACATCCCAAGCTAAGTTGTTGACCACTTAGCATACAAGTCCAAGTTAAGACCTCTTCCTAAGTTGCCCAAGCACTTTCCTCCAGGCCTCAGCAGTAAACAAATGAACAAGGAGAATAGGAGAATATTAATAAAGGGGCTTCCGCATTTGGAAGTCTCTCATACCCTCTGATATAAAAGATCAGGATGAATAGGCATGCCCCTCATTCCCAGTCCATGCTCTAGCTGAAGCTAATTGTTCTTCCTCTTCTCCACTCCTCAGTTCCAGTCAACCCCAGTCCTTTGCCCTCCAACATATGGAGCAAATCTGCTTCTTCTCTCCTCTACTGTTTGCACGGCCGTAGCGCAGGTGACACCCTCCCTCCCCTTGCCGGCTTCATAACCAGCAACCTCATCTCTGGGCTGGGGCCTTATCCACAGAGCGAATCTGTCCAAACCCAGATCTGACCCTACTGCTTGTTTCTTTCAAACCCCACAATGTCTCCCTGTATATTACAGGATGAATTTCATCTCTTTAAATCACATACACGGTCTTCCATGGACGGTCTGACCACCATCCATCTCAGCAGCTCAGTTCTGCCCCCTCCTTGCCCCCTTGTTTATGTTCCAGCCATGGCTGGGACAGCTTCTGTTTCCTCAAACAGATCATGTTGTCCCACGCTCCAGACCTTTCCTAGAACTGTTCCCTCAATGGGAACCACCCCTTTCCTCTTACACACTTGACTAAATCCTATCCCATCCCTAAAACCTAGGCATCTCTTCCTACCCCCCCTTCCCCTCTCCAATATAGTCCCTCCTTCCTCCGCGCTCCCATTATACTCTCAGCGTCCATCCACCATCACATCACATTATAGCATCATCCATGTATGCGGCCTGCCTCCCACGCCAGCTTGGGGCAGGAGCCTGCGCGAGGAAGGAAGCATGCACGAGTGGCCAGGGTGCTTGTATGCAAAATAAAAAGACAAGAAAAGGCATGGGTTCACACACTTACCTTGGACACAGATTCCGGCTTGCTCACTCACTCTTTTCTCAGAGCAAAATGTTCATACAACCATACCTAAGTGGCAAAAGATAAAAAATAAAATTTAAAAAATCCTCTTTCTGGATTCAAATCTAGCACGACTGAGGGAGCCCCAGGCGATGTGCGGGAATGTCAGGCTAAGCAGCTGCAGAGATATGGGTGTGTTTCTCAGAACGATAATGCCACCAAATGCCCCACTGAAAAGCGTTTGAGGTGCAAATGGATTTGTAAGGGCCCTAGTATTGTCTCTTTCTGGGGGAAAATAAAAGCATTTGCAGGTCAAATAAATTTGAGAAATGCTGCATAATTGTATATTAAAAGCTCTGACACGTTCTGAAGTTGTTGTTTTTAAAAGGTGTATAAATGTCTTCAATCTAACATTCCCCAAATACATGTGATTATGGCCCATCCCTCCCTGTGTCTCTTTTCCACACATCATCATCCACAGTATTCCCAGTCTAAGCACATTTTAAGAAGCGCTAGTTGAATGAAAGTGTGTTTAAGCTATAGAATCAAGCAGACCCTGGTTTGACTCTGCTCACCAGGTTCTAGCAGTAGGTGCGGCTCATTTGAATATCCCAACCTTACTGAATTTCCTCACCTCTGCAAAAAGCTCAGTAATGTCCACCTGGGGGATTGTTGTGAGGATTAAAAGAGATACTTTAAGTTAATCACTTGACACTTGGTAAGTATTTAGTTGCTAATTCAATTTCTTTCCCCAGCATTTCCTTACTTTCCCCCTAGGGCCCTCCCTGTAGGGCCTTAAACCCTCTGGTAAAGAGGTAAATGTCAACTGCAGGATTATTTGCTTTTTAGGACACCAAGCAAGCAAACACCAAGCTTTACTAATTTTTTTCTACTAAACCAACCTAAAATCGTATTTACTGCAGGCAATCCAGCAAGTCCTCCTGTTCAAACTGACTAATCGTTATTTCCAAATAATGACTTCTTTTGTGCCACAGATATCAGAAGACCATGACACAGACAATAAAGCAGAATGTCCTGGCGCCCGTGAGACGCTCAGTTATAAATTAGCTCCCCAACTAGAGAACTGGGGCCACCAGGGTACTATTCAGAACACACAGCACACACAACCTTCATTTTGTTTCTCTTCCTTTGAATAAAAATGTGTCTGATGCTTCACCTACAATGAAAATATTCTACAAGCTGTAAAAAACAAAAGTAATAACACACTTCATAGGCATGCATAACCATGAGATAATTGTGCTTCTCAGTTCGTTGATGTCACCCCCCCCCTCCCAACGGGGGTGTTATAATGCATGCCTTGTTGTGTGGTAGTTCCCCAAAATATTATTCGTAGGAGGTTTATAATAACAAAGCATTACCATAATAAATACTGGTCACAAGAGTCTTCTATCAGAGAAGCCTACTAAACTTGCTCACATTCCCTACCCTTGAATCAAGATTAAATTTCACTTTTTTAATCAAAGATTCTAAATCCTAAGAACTCTGAACCTTGAAATTGATACCCTTTTTAGAAAGAAAAATTAGATCGGAACTGTCAGAAGGAGAGATCAAAATGACAGGAGGCAAATCAGATGACGTGCGTGTAAGAGGTTTTCTTTAGTTCAGCTGTCAGGGAAACACTGAAGCGTCTTATCTCCCCAAAAGCCCCAAAGCCACTGTCCCAGGCCAGGCAAGCCAAAATTGTTTTAAGAAAAAATAAAGGCACAAAAGCTTTCTTAGGAAAGTCACATTTAAAGTGTTACTTAAGCCCACATCTTCGACCAGTAACAAACAGGAGACCAGGATGGTAGTAGGCAAATGAGAGAAGAAATTATTTATACTAAAGATCAAATCCTGTTAAAAAGAACTCTAAAGAGACCAGGGTTGTTTAATTATTCTACCCTATTACCCTATCAAATATTCTTTCAAGTAAGTGGGTCAGGATTTAGACCTTGGAAATTTAATTATTATACATAATTTCGTTGGAGAAGCATTTGTTAGAATGTGATCTGACCTTCAGCTTTGATTGAAAAGAGAGCGTATTTTTTTAAAAAAATCCCTTTATAATGAAGTATTGGTGACTTCTTTTGAGGGGTCACTGTCCGAAAGTCTCTCGGATCATTTAAAGTTGACAGTGCGGCAGGGTTAAATCTGTAGTTAAGAAAGATGTGACATAGAGGTTTTTAAAGCTGTTGTGCTCTGAAAGTTAGCTGGGATGCCACTTGCCTTTGCCCCTACAAGAAAATATTCAGAAAGGGTTTGCACACAGGCTCCCTGTCTTTGTAAGGAGTACATAGTGATCCTGGGAGAATGAATGACTGGTCCCAATTCTTTACTCTCCCTTGCCCTGGCCTCGTCATGGGCCAAGTGTACTTCCCTAGCTGCATCAGGAAGGGTTCCATCAGAGAAGCAGAATCATGATGAGGGATATGCTGGATTTATTATAGGACTGAGACCTTCTGTGATCTCGGGAGTGAGTTAAACAGTCCCTTGAAGGGCATCGTGCTTGCATCTGGTGCCAGGCCTGAGGCCAGCAAGGCCAGCACTTGGGCAGAAAAACTGTATGCAAAGCAGGGCAGAGCGATGGCCAACCAGAGCCCACAAGAATGCGCTAGTTCCTACATGGGTGTCTCACTGCCTCCAAGCCCCCTACATTTAGACAGATCCGCAGAAGAGTTGGTGCATTCCTCCTCTGAGCCCCGCCCCGCCCCGGCCCCACTTGGAGCTGCCCAGGAGCCCAGCCCATGTTTCAGAGCAGCTGAAGAAAGAAAGCCTGGTGGAACCAAAGGAGCTGTGGGGTGGCTGCCGCCCACACCAACAAGGCAAGCCAGCAGACGGCCTGTGAGAGCAGCAGCTAGAGATCTGACCCTGGCAGCACTTCCACCGTGCAGAGAGTGTGCCCATTTCCCCTGTGGGGCCAGCCCGATTCCCGAATCATGCAAGAAAGGCCATTCTGAGAAACAGAGCTCCAGCTTAGCTAAGCCACCACACTGCCCCAACTTTGAATTCAGCCCTATGACTTGCCTTGACCAATGGCAAGAAGTGACGGCATACCCGTTCGATGTCCAGAACTTCAGAGACCTCAAGTTCTGCCGGACCTCTTACGCAGAACTGAAGAGTCGCAGAGCGAGCTCAACGCAACATCAGCAGCCACGGCCTGAAGCAGAGGACTCCAACCAAGCCCCAACTAGATGAGCTAAATTGCCACCAATCTGCAGATGTGTGAGCAACCGCAGAGATGGTTATTGAAGCCCCTGGGTTTGGGGAAGCAACTGATGCAGACCCAACTTTACTTGATGATTAAGGACCCCTCTCCCTACCCATCACCCTCAGAGCCTGAATTTCCGCAGTTGTACCAGGCCCCTGCTGCCCACGAGCACATGCCCACGATGTGAGGCAGCAGAAACCCCACAACGGGAATCCAGCCCACTTGCCTGATTTCAGGGCACCCTCTTTCCAAAAACAAAAGAGCACCAATTCAACATTAAACCTCAACTATTGCCACAACAGAACAAAACCTTGAGAAATACAGTGAAAGCAATGCACAAGTCATGCATAGAGACAAATCTAAAATCTGATTGAGGGACGTGAAAAAATGGGAAGAGACACGATGTTCCTACTGGGAAGAATCAGCATTGTCAAGAGGCTAGTCCTCCAAATTAAATTATGTATGTCCTGTAATTGTACTTAAAACCCCAGTGGGGTTTGGGTGGGGAAAGCCTGCTAACATTATGAGGGAAAAGAAATGCGTGGGAATAGCTGAGAATTACTTTTTTCCAAGGTAAGGGAAACACACTTGGAGCCTGGTGGTGAAGGCCCTTCTGACTCCAAGGACGCCATGAACACTGGCTTCAAAGACCTCCACTTCTGTTTCCTCTCAAGGACATGCCAAGGCACTCCGTTTAGAGACTCAATAAAAACTGATGAGGTAAGCACATATCCACAAACACGCAAATAAAAGTTTTGTGTGTGTGTGTGTGCGCGCGGGCACGCGTGAGTGTGTTTGAATTTCTTGTTTTAGGCACGCCTTTCCATTCTTCGAGCTACTTCAAAAGCCTAGAAGTTGGGATTTGTCCCTGGACAAGAGAGAAACCAAGAGGCAACCCAGTGGCTTCCAAATACACCCTTGATGGTGCAGAAGCTGTCAAGTGCTTGGTGGTGATTTAGACTCAAAACAGATCACTGCCCAGGCCAGCGGGCGAGAGACTGATATGAAAAGTCTCAAGTTTTGCAGCAGATCTGAGATGGACAGAGCTGAGGTTGGTTAGTTTGGTCTTTCAGAAAAAGGCTTCATTTGCACTCAAAAGCCTTCTGTTTCTAACCATCAAAGCCCTGAGTATCAAGGAAATCACACACCAGCCCCCTAAGACTCACCTGTGGGTTTTCCTGACTGCTAGGCTGTTCCTTATGTGAGCAGCATCAGCTACAGACTTTTGAGTCGAAGGCCACACCAACCGTGATAAGATTTTGAGAGAGAGCTCAAGCAAGCAAGTTTACATCAGCCAACAAATAGTCCCCAGCTCCTTCTGTGGGCCAGAGCCAAGGGCAACTCAGAGAATAATGATGGGGCTGCTCCCAAGAAGGCTGCAGCCCAGAGGGGGCCTGGAGCTGGAGTGAGGTCCATGGATAACCAATGCGGGGCTGAGTGTGGTGAGTGGGGTAGGTCAGTTAGGGAGAGGATTCAATAGTAGAAAGTCCTGGGTTTAAACCCCTCTTCCATAGACCATTATCACTGTGAGCAAACTACCTGGCCTCTAAGAGGCTCTCCTTTCCACCAGCAGAAGTTAGGTAATCCTGGTTCCCACTTGCTAGATCCTCCTGGGATTCAGTAAGAAAGTTAAGTAAAGCCCTTTACACTGTGCCTGACACACAGTAGCACTCTGTAGATGTTTTGCATATAAATGATTGTTGAAAACAATGTTGTTACGTGCTGGGCTGTAGACACTTTCAATCGGCAGCAGCGGGTGGGATTGGGGCTATTGAATGAGCCTAAGGAGTTGGATTAGACTTCTCAAGAGGAGGGCATGTTTGAACTGGAGCTTCAAGACTGAAGGGGGTTTCAACAATGCGTGATGAGGGAGCGCTTTCCAGGATGAAGAAAGAACAGGTGCAGAAGGGTAGAGGTGAAAAGTGACATAGAGGAGGCTAGCCCAGGCTGTGGGGTGCCCGGTGTGCCGTGGTGAGGGGCGGGGGCTTCATCACATAGGCAATGGGGTGGTCATGGAAATGTGTAAAGTAGGACTGATGACATCCTGGTCAGATAACATCCATTTCTTATACCAACTTTCCCTTCTAAAGAAAAAAAACTTCAAATCAGAGAAAAGTAAGTGAGGGACGGCTAACAAGCAGGCAGCCCCAGAGTCCACTCGTCCATCACACTTCGGATCCTGTACAGCCTATTATGCTCTACTTTGTGGGACCTATTCTTCCCACCATACCCTGGCCAGGCAAGCCTGGTTGCCAGGCTGTTCCATTTTCCCAAAGCCCCTTCAGGTATAAGAAAATATTTTTCCACTGGGAGTCTACTAAATGTCATGTCTAATTTAATCCTAAATACATTTCCACAGAAAAAGGAGTCAGATGAGTAAACCTCTCCTAAGTCCCTGATTTCTTGTTTCCCTAGCCCTTCACCCACATCTCCGTTCCATCTTATTTTTTCTTTCTTTCTTTCTTTTTTTTTTTTTTCTTTGTAAGGAAAGTAAAAGTGGACAGGGGAGGGGAGGGGACAACTCTGCCACTTACTGATTTGTTTTCCATCCTTAGCCCTGGATTTCTTTCTCTCTGACCTGCACTGAGACAGGACAGATGGAACAGTGCCAAAGGGAGACTAACTTATTTATCTTGAAAGCATAAATTACCTCCAATTATCAGAATACCAATCATATCCAAGTAAGCACCTCTGCCTCTCCTTAAACCTCTTGGTTTTCTCAGCTGCTCACTTAAGTTTTCGCAAGATAGCAGAAGGTCAGAAAGTCAGGGACAAACTTAGCTTTGCTGTAGACCTAAGCCCCCTCCCCATTCCACCTCTGTTTTCTTCCCTGCTCTTCTTTGCGGGTAGACCTTCAATGATTCCAATCAGAGTGACATGGTGGGAAGAGCCCTGGTTAGGAACAGGAGACCGGGCTTAGCATGGGCTTTGCCACCACAGTCCCATGGGAAGCCACCCTCTTCTTTCCCCTGAGGCTCACACTCCACATATGTAGGACAAGGGAACTGAAAAGTTTCTCCCCCAAGACCCCTTCCCATTCTCACTGCCATGATTTCAAGATTCCAACTCGAGTTCACCTTTTGTTTCTGAATCATGCTCAGTTTGATTTCAAATAATTTATTAAAGCCTCCTTGTGCTGTATGCGTTAGCACAGAGCTACCTGAAGTGTGGCTATGGACCCAGGCCAGTCTGCAGACTGTTACTGATGAGATAAGCTGGCAAAGTTGAGAGCAAGTGACAGAAACTTTCTGGCAGTTTGACATGGCTGTGACATCCACATGCATGACAAGCCACCTCGTTGGTTGCACTTGCCCAATGAGTTGCATGTGGCACGAACTGTGTCTGAGCTATATGCCATAGGAGCATATATAAACAGAATGGAAATCAGAAAGAAACAAATACTCCAACCAGGTGTCAAGGTCAGCATCAACAGTCACAAATCATGTGGCTAGTTTGTACCATTGATATGATGTGATGAGGATGGCCTCTGTGGTCTTCGTCCCAATAACTCATAACCCCAGTCTTCTCATGAGAAAAAATATCAGACAAATTCCAGTAATGGGACATTCTACAAAATACTTGCCCACTGCCCCTTAAAACTGTCAAAGTCATCAAAAAAAGGCAAGTCTGAAAAATGCCATAGCCGAGAGGAGCTAAGGAGTCAAGCTGATTAAATATAATGTGGTATCCTGGAGGGGATACTAGAACAGATAAGGGACATTAGGTAAAAACTAAGGAAATCTAAATAACCATGCACTTTAGTTAATTCATTTCTTAAAAAGAGAAACAAACTGGTCCTTACCACAGATAATTTAAGAAGAATCATTCTAGCATATATTAATTTATTTAATCCTCCCAAAAGCCCTGGGAGGTATGGAGAGTAAGCGTTATGGTTGGTATTTTATGGAAATTTTGACTCCACTTCTCTTGACTTCTATTGTCTCTCTTGCTCTTACCCACTTGCTTTTCTGGGTACACATTTATCCAACTTTAAGCTATTTTTCTGATTAAAAATAATATGCTTGGTGTAAAAAAATAGAAAATATATACAAGAATAAACAGATTCCTTTAAAAAAAAATCACCAATTATTTCCCCAATCCATAGCCAACGGTTGTTAAACTTCAGTCTTTTTCTGAGCACCTACCATTCCTAAGTGCGAAGAGGAGAGAGTGTGGTCCCGGAACTGAGAGAGACAGCAAGCAACCCCCGGGCAAAGAGGGTCATCCACCAAGAGATCAGCAGATGGGACCTCCGCTGGAGAGATATAGCCAGACTGCTGGAAAAGGGAGGGGACAAAGTGAGGAGCAGCCTGATGGTCCATACACAAATGAGAAGGTGCTCCTTGAGGTGAAGGGGCTGCAAAGGCAAGGGAGAGAGGGCTAGACAGTAAAACAAGGCACTGGAGGAGGTGAGAGGGGCGGGGTCAAGAGCCGTGGTGGGGGGTGGGGAGGCAAGCATTAGAACAAAGGACTGGATTCCTCAGAAACGAAGTGAAACAATGAGGAAGGATAAAAATACAGGGATTTCTAAAGCACAAAGGACACTTCAAGTCAAACGACCTCATCTTTTTTCGGCAAAGTAGGTTATGAGGTCACCTACTACTGAGGAGGAGACAAAAACACAATCCGAGTTTAAGTGTGAAACATTTCTCAGCTGTGTCCATGGACAGCCGCTACACTTGAACAAACTGTGGAGTTGGCATTGGTGCGCTTTCAACCTTGTGACAGCAAACCCTGAAAGGAAGCCCCGTAGTCACCCGTGAGCTTTCCCAAGCTGGGCACAGATTGCTTCATCAGCCAAGAGTTGAATTCAACATTCCCCACGTACAGAGTTGTGTGACTCAGCATGAGACAGACTTTTAACCCTCATTACCTAGAGGATGAAGTGATCTCGCACCGTATGATATTCCAGTGAGGAACCTGAGGTCATGAAGAACATCAGAACCCACTACAAACAGAGAAAGCAAACCACAGTGAGAACGGAGTTCTATAAAATGTTGACTAGAGGCCCGGAGGAGTTATGGATGTGTCCCGAGGAGTAAAGAGGAGGGAATCCTCCGCTAGGTCTGGTAGCCACTACTACCATCAGGATGGTATACCCTCTCCCCTTCTACCTTGGAAACGAGCCCTGATTTTGTTGGGAACAACAAGATGCTCAGCCAAGAGACTATATTTCCACCCCTCCTCTTCAGGTGGAATGGCATGTGGCATGGTTCTAGTTAAGTTATATAAGCAGAAGCTGTTGGACGAAGTTACCAGAGAGCCCCTTAAGATGTGGGGATGGGAGAAGGAAAAGGAGGAGCGCGGACTCAGCCATCTCCTGCAGTTTCTCTCTTTGTCTACCCCCTTCATCGTCTCTAGAACATGAAAGAGATGCCAGAGGAGAAGGGCAGGGCGCAACCATTGCTCTGCAGAGAAGAAAGCCAAGAGATCACCAAGAACCTGGACCCTGACATCCTGAGCCATGGTTCTGAGATCAGCAGCTGTGTGCCTCCAGACTGCTCATTGTCAAAGTAAAATAGGACCGGTAATTTGTTTAAGGCTCTGCTTTTGGGGGCTTTGTTCCTCCCAGCCCAATATAATCCCCAGTCCACGGACTAGGCAACATTTCATTTCAATCATTAATTTAGAAATAGTGTGTCAGATATTTGCTTGTACTTGAGTTTCATGTAGCAAATGCCCCTTGAAAGAACCAGGCCATCATTTAGGGGCTTGGAAATCTTTTTGTAGAACTGAGTGTTTTGTTTTGGGGGTGTCTGTCTTTGCTGTAAAGCGAGCTGACCTACATGCACAACATACGATAAGCATGAAGCAGCCCAACTGGTTTTATTAGTTTTCCTTGGGCTTTGGTCTAAAAAGGCTTCTTGCTGAGTTGATTTCACCCCCGATAACTTCCTTCACACTCCACTTCCTAATCGAAAAAGGCCCACATCAGGGGTAGAGAAACAGAGACCAGTCCTTTCCCACCCCTCTCTTGGGACTCCTTAGCTCTTTACTATACCGCTGGGCTGGCTTAGCAAAAGCAATCTGATGTCCAGAATTTCCTGGCAGCCTTCCATGAGTCTGTCTGCCTCATCAGAAAACTCCAATCAGTAAGTCTGTGGGCAAAAGGGAGTCTGATCTCACTGGTGGTGTTGCCACACTTTTGTTCTTTTTCTGATATATTCTGTATTCATAGTGGTTTTGTTCCTTTTCAGTTCTGAAAGCTGACATGATTTTGGAAAGTGAACCGCGCTTCGCTAAATTCTGGCCCATCCCCCGCCTCAGGTGAAACTCTCTAAGCCGTTAAGCTTCAGGTAAATCTCCCCAGAGGAGGGCTTTTTGTATTAGATTCCAAGAGCTACCATTCCTTACCGCCTTGATTTTAAAGATTTTTTATTTATTTTTTGACAGAGAAGACACAGTGAGAGAGGGAACACAAGCAAGGGGAGTGGGAGAGGGAGAAGCAGGCTCCCCGCAGAGCAAGGAGCCCGATGCGGGGCTCGATCCCAGGACCCTGGGATCATGACCTGAGCCGAAGGCAGACGCTTAATGACTGAGCCACCCAGGCGCCCCACCGCCTTGATTTTAAAACTGTTAGTTGCAATGTAGCTTTTCTAAATTAAAGCAAAAGGGGAAGGCCAATACATAAAACCAGTAAAAGCAGGGTTGTTCTCATTAAAGTGTAGGTGGGTGAGGGAAGGGAAGAGGTGTGTGAGGGGAAAACAGCTGGGAGACCCTGCGGATTTACCATAGCCTTTCCCCAAGGAAAACATCCATGGGGATCCTTCAAGGAACCCTGGGATTCCAAGGAACACTGTCCAAAACCCATTTTGCCAGTAAGTCCAGAGTGGCAGGAAGAGGTTTCATCACTGTCTTTAAGATAAGGAAGCTAAAGGCAACTTGAATCCAGGACACTGGGGATGTGGGATGAAAAGAGTCTACTTAAAACCTCCCCTCCATTCCAAATAGTAGTGATCATTTTCAAGCCCTTTGCATTTTGTCTGGATTTGTCTTCAATGGGCTCGAAAAGCTTGTTGATTTGCCAAACCTAAATGGACTTGGATCGTTACTATAGCTCCCTAGCATTTTCTAAGTTGCAAAGTAATGAGCCTGTGGTATAGGCGGATGAGCCATATTATATGACCCACAAGCAGTGATTGTGAATTAGGGACTGGATTAAGGGACACGTTCTTTGGGGTGAGGTCCTTAGCGTAAACAGAAGGTATTCCCTCGCCCACAATGCCAAATTCTATTCATGTGTTCTACAAGACACAAGACAAAAGGCTCTTATCCACCAGAAGCTCAGTTTCCTTATCAGCAAAATGGAAAGAGTAATCCCAGGTATTTCCTAGAGTAGCCCTGGGGGCCAAAGGAAATAAGGTCACAAAGTTCTTTGTGCCCAACATACCCTAGAAGTTCAATTTCCTGTGTCCTTCCTTCTATTTGCCTTATAGGGCAGCAGGAGAGGACAGGGTGGACCTGCTCTGATTAATTTAAGAAAGGCAGAGTAGTGAGTGGTTGGCACCCCCGGGCTCAGGACCACAGGTAAAGCTCGGCCCTGGGCCCCCACCAAGCTCTCCAAGCTCAGAACGTCCCAGCTCTTCCATCTTCACACACACCAGCGCTCTCTTTCTTTCCTCGGTTTGTTCTTTTCTTCACTTGTCAGGTCGCTGGGAGGGGCCCCTCACCACTTGCAATGACCGTCTTTGCTCTGCCTTCAACAACGCAGCTTCCATTTCATTCTGAGCGTGCTGGCTCCTTAAAAAGGGGTTCCTTTGACCAATAGCAGAGTTGAATGTGAGAGTGAGGAAAATGTTTCCCCTTTCCTGCTCTGATTTGGACCCATTTTTGACAGAGTAGAGAGTCCAGGACCCCATGTGGCATCGCCTGCAAACTGTGGCCAAGAAGCCATTTATTTCCACTCAGGACTGGTCCTGCAACCTGAAAATCCCACCACAAAGCTGTCTTCAAATTACCCCAGTGGTTAGAAGCTGCATTACTTTCAGATCTGATGGGAGTCCACCAAGATTTTGGTAGCAACCAGTGGAAGAAAACCCCCCGATACTGTCTACCTCCCACTCCATCTTGCCTTTTAACACTTCTAAGGAAGTTTCTCTTCTGTCTCTTGCTAAAAACTAGTGGTAGTCGTAAGAGAACTAATATAGTTGGATTTCCTCTTTCAAGCCTGGCCTCATGCGAGACACTTGACACTACTTTAACCCATGCCATAGCCCTTAGGGCCAAGTATCATTATCACCATTTTAAGTGAAGACACTGAGGTTAAACGCTGCAAAGTTCATCATTCAAGTTGAGCTTTTAGAGAGCGGAGCTGTGCTTTGTTCACTTTTGTCGCCAGACCACAGTTCCTGGAATATCGTGGGGACTCTCTCAGAAGGGTCAGCTCTCTGGGTACAGGGATGGTGACTAAGATTAGGAACCCAGGCCAGGAGTAAGGTGTCAGGGAGTGCACTCAGGCTGACGAAGGGGAAGGTCTGGAGAAAGGCCTTCTGCGTGGAGCGTGGAGCTTGCTGTCTGGCTTTCCCCAGTGATGGGTTCGAGGTTGCAAAGGGAAGCAGGCTTTAGAGTGGGAGGGAAACACCCGAGCTTGGATTCCCATTCTGCCGGTTTACAATCTCTGTCACTTTTGTCATCTTATATGATCTCTTTGAGCCTTCATTTTCCATCTGAAACAAACAGAGATAACAATATTTATCTCAGACAGTCATGAGTATTAAATGAGAGAACATATGTGAAATTTCCTAGCCCAGATCTTGGCATACAAACGATGCTCCATAAACACTTGTTTCTGCCTTCCCTTCCCCCACCAGCCCAAAGCATCAACTGACTCTTTATAAGGTGACAGGTTTGTACTAAGTACCATCACAACCTCCAATGTTCACAATCTCGATGTCTTTATGAAATGGTACAGTATCTAGAAATGACGATTTAAAAAAAAATTCAGAATACTGAAATGAGAATACGATACAGTGGATTACTGTCTTCATTTCACGTCCCCCCCCCCGTAATTGAAACCACTTTCAAGTTTTATTTAGTACAAAATTAATTTCACATTTTCATCAAGGAACTCATGTGGATCCCAGGGTGATTCAAATTTTCCAATACAGAAATTCATAGCATTCATTACTGGTATTTTTCAAGACAAAAGAGTTTATGCCAGAGGAGACCATTTTGGTCCTGCTGTATGAGCAAAATAAAAAACTTTTTACATGACACTTCCAAATTTAGGCTTGACATTAATGTTTCATAAGAGAACTGATTAAAAAAAAGTCCTCATCGGTTACCCAGCCTCAACTTTCTCATTTCCCAAATAAAAAGCGCAATTTCATTTACCTTAGAAATGAACTGGCTTCCTCTTGTCCTCAACCCAGAAACGACACTGGGCTTGCTTGTCAGGGAGAAATGGACATTATGTCAACATATGTGGGTGAAGTTCTGACCACGGAAACCGGGACAGTTGGCGTCCTGCGCTTTCTTGCTGGTCCAGGCTACCCGGAGCGACCCCGGGACAGTTCACAGTGGCTCGAGCGATACCTCGTGGCATCAGGACAAGGACCCACCTAGGCTGGATTCTATCCCAGGCAAAGAAAAGCAGAGGCTGTGCTTTGGGACATCAGTCCTACGCATTTTAGGGAGCACTCGCTGCTGTTATTCTCTAGGACATAAGCTAGGGTCAGAAAAAACAGCCAAACTGGGGCAGGTGAGCAGGGGCCAGTGGCCAGAGAAAGGTGAGGGGGTGCCTTCTGGACACCCCTGTGCCCACGCTGCCTCAGCATGTTCCCACTTGTCCTGACCCCAAAATTCCTCACCTGCCTCTTTCTGGTGCTGGAATCAAAACCATCGTCTTTCCTAGCCCTGCCCCAGGCCCTGGGAGCACCTCTCAGCCATCCTTGGGATGCAGTCAGTCTTCGGTTCCCTAGCACTTAGGAGATCTGACATTTGTGCCCAGGCTTAACACTCTTAGTTCATGGTCCCTCTCTTTTTTTGAGGTAAAATTCCCTTGACATTAAAGGTAAAATTGAGGTAATTTGGGGTAAAATTCCCTTAACATTAAAATTCACCATTTTAACCATTTTAAGGTGTGCAATTCAGGGGCTTTTAGTAAATTCACCATGTTGTGCAACCATCACCACTATCTCATTCCAGAACATTTTCATTATCCCCAGAGAAACCCTGTCCCCACTAAGTAGCCACTCCATATTCCCCGCTCCCCCCCCCCCCCCCCCCCCCCGCCCCCAGCTCCTGGCAACAGCTAATCCACTCCTGTCTCTATGGATCTGCCTATTCTGGACAATCCGTCATAAGCAGCACTTTTGCCTTGGGCAAAACCATGAGAAATGAAGTTCAGAAGAAGGCCCAACCCGTTTTTAAGATATCAACATGTCGTCAACAAAACAGTAAATTGCCCTCAGAGTAGATTGCATGTATTTTGTTCTATTATCTCATTCCCTAAAATCCATCTGTGGCATTGCAATAAACCCAGAGTCTTAGTCAACAGCATGCATGCACGGATAGCTACATGGGTCCAAATATGTCCCTGCACATGCATGTATGTCACCGTACATACACGTTCTGTTTACCCAGAAAGGTGACGTTCCCTGGTCTCTGCACTGAAAGGCCTTGCTACTGTCAAATGAGAGGTAGCACATTTTGAGACGGGCTAGTGAGAAGGGCTCTCGATTACAGCCTGGCACAGTGGGAAAAACAGCGCCGATGGATTTGGGCCAAGTCACTCTTGCACTTGGGTCTCATGGACTCTGTTCCCCCTCTCGATCTATTCTCTGTGCTCCTAGAAGTTCAGGAAGGGGGCTGTAATGCACTGATCTGTCTGAGGCTTCCTGGCAGCACTAGGGGAGCACAATACGGTTTTGTAGAATCATGTTCAAAGGTCAGCCCTACTTGTTAAGATTCTTAAGGTGTCTGTTTCATTTAAATCAAGTTTTGTGTTTGTACATGTGTGTTTTTTAAGGGAGAATGGAATCTCCTGAGAGAACAATCCCACTTAAATTAGAAACACGTGGGGGCATTCAGTAGGCCAGCTCTGTAAAGATGTGTTATTGTATCTTACGTTTATAGGAATTTTATTCACAGACAAGGCCACATATGAATTACAGGATCCTCTGGTGCCCAGGCTACCTGGTTCTTCCCATCCTGATGGAGTCGTTTAGATACAAAAACTCTTTTCCTCTCCTTTAGGTAGAGATAAGGAAGAAAAATCTATTATAAATTAAAGAGTGGAACATTAGCTAAATATTATGGGAACACTTATGAAACATTTCAGTGTGGCATCACACTTGATACCAAAAAAGTGGAAAAGACCCAAGGTCTGTGTGGACCACGTTGCTTTCAAAAGCATTGGCCTGTTTTGCTTTCGCTGTAATAGCACTGTCCACCTAGAGGCCAAAGACCTGTCTAAATATGAGACAGATTTAGAGACAAGATAAATATTGTTCATAGGACTTTCTGCACTTAAAATTAAATACATAAAACTATATTTCATAGGCTGTTCACAATTACTGCTTCTTCCCCTGCCTTCCCAAAATTGCTTTATCACATACGTCAGTCTAATGGGCTAGGGAAGCAGGAAAAAGAAGGAAAAGAAAACCAACATGTATTGAGTGCTTTGTCCCTATATTAGGTTTTACTCTATTTGATCTCATTTTTATTTCTTACAACGACCGTGTGGGGCAGATAGAATTCTCTCCATTTTACAGATGAGAAAACTGAGACTCAGAGAGATTGAGTAATCCATCTGAGCCCACATAGCAACCAAGAACGGGAGCTGGAATTGGAAGCCAGCCTGGCCCAACTTTAAGAATCACATAATGCTGTTGGTGTTTGACCAGAGGCTCCCAAATACAGTGGGCGGCGCCAGGCCATCCTGCTCTAGTCCATATTCCACCGCTCTCTGGGTAATGCTGTGAAGAGCCAAGGATTCTCAGGGCTTCACTCTCCCCAGTGGTGTCATGGCAATAACACTGTCTGTCCCTTCTGCCTCTCAGGGATATCATGAACCTCATATAAGGAAATTTATGGTAGGGGACAGGGGAGAGACCTTGGAATACAAGATTAAAGTAGTTGTTAATAGGGTTTTGTGATCTACAGCTCTCCCCAAAGTGGGGTGCATGGGATACTTCATTGGAGTATGGGAAGAAATTAAGTATTTAAGCTTCTATTTATATTTCATTTACCTTTGAAAAAAGAAAAATATAGATATTAATAATAGTAGATATACATAGTTTATCGGTAAATTTACAGATATTAGGAGTGGATGCCCCCCAATTTTTTACTGATTAGGAGCATGATCAGAAAAATTTGAAGACCACAAATCTATATAATAAACAATGTATATCCAAAAGATTGTGATATTGTTAGGGGCATATGAGTAGTGGTGGCTGTAGACACATAACGAAACTACCCAAGTGAGTAGCTCAGAGTTCTAATATTTGTTTTTAATCCCCAAGCATCTCAGCATAATGGAAAAACCATAAAAGTCACTTTTTTTCTTTTTTGTCTTTTAATGGATGAGTTGAATTATTCATTATCTCGGTTCAAACACGCGGGCATCATTGGTCTACATAAGGTGACCTTTTGTTTCACTCATTCATTTAGGCATTCGTTCAGTTACAATGCCATGAATACTCATGAGCCCATTACTCTCTTTAAGAACATGAAGTATATTTACCTCTATTTATCTATGTGCCTATTATCCTATATCCTGCCTTCCCACACAGAAGTAACTGGGATCCAGAATATTATGACTATTATTCCTTTGCTTAAAAAGTTCAATCAAATATATATAAATGCCTAAATAATAAAGTGTTTGAACTTTATAAGAAGAGTGTACTGTTCTAAGAAGTCACTTGGGACTTGTTTTCATTTAATATTATACTGACTGAAATCCATACTGTTGTGGGTGGCTGTAGGTCAGTCCATTTCACTGCTGTGTCATATTCCATTGTGTGATTATACCATAAGTTATTCATTCGTTTCCTTGAGGATGGGCATTTGGATTATTTCCAGTTCTCTGCTACTAAGAACAATACTTCTTTGAACATTCTTATACGTATCTCCTGGTGCTCATACATAGGAATTTCCTACAGGAAGTGGAAATTGGGGGCAGTAAGGATATGTGAAGGTTCAATTTAACAGAATAAAACCGCATTATTTTCCAGAGCAGTTATACCACAGGTTCACTTTTTTAGCCAATTTATTCAGTTTTCTCATATGGGAAACCTGACTAAAATGATTACCTTACCGGTACTGGTGAAGATTAAAGTAATTAAACAAGAAAGTACCAGCACCCTTTTTAGAAAACAAAAGACTGTCAATAAATGAGTGTTAAATCTCTTTCGCCGGGTTAGCTTAAGACTCTGCCTTGTGCAGAGCTTCCTTCCCATCTATACCCCGAGGGAGCTGGAGAGCAGGGACCCTAAGCCCACTACAGCTCTAACACTTTCTAAGTTGGTGACAAACGCTGGACCAGTAACCCCTCATGGCAGGTTCCAGAGGCTTAGCTTTACAGTGGGATATGCTTTCTCCCCACCCTGGTACTTATTCCCTGGTCTGTGGAGCAGATACTCACTGGAACTCCTGCAAAATCGGGTGACAGATGACAGGTTCTTGGTGCTAAATAATGGTTGCAATTACAACAGGAAGAAAACAAAACTACTGATAAAACTGTACTTGGAATGAAATCCAAACTCTCTCCCAAGGTCATGTGTAACCCATCCTTGCTGACCTCTCCTGCCTCAGCCCTCCCTAGCGGTTCACCTCTTTGCTCTTCGGGCCACAGCTGTTGTTCTTTTTTGGTTCCTGGAACACTCCAGGTTACTCTCTGCCTCAGGGCTACTGCATAGGCTATTCCTTCTGCTCAGAATGCTTTACAGCCTGCTCTTTCCATGGATGGTTCTTTCTCATGCTTTAGCTCTCTGCTTAAAGCTATGTGCTCAAAAGGCATGTCCTCTCCTACCCCATGTGAAGTAGTTTCACCCTTCCTCCAAATAGTCTCAGCCTTCGGGGTCTCCATGACATTTGCCTACATTTGTGGTGATTCTATATATATTTACCTGTTTACTTTTATTTTCCCCTTTCTCTACTAAAATGTTAGCCCTATGAGGGCAGAATCTATCCATCTTAATCATTCTTGTACTCCCCAGCCTCTAACACTGTGCCAAATGTTAGCTGAATGAATGGATGTATTAAGTGTCCACTAGGCATCAAGTTTTATGTAAGCCATTCTACGCATGTGACTGTTTTTCATTATCTCAACAACCCTGTGACATAGCTATTATTAACCCCATTTAGAAGGTAAGGAAACAGGCTTATGGAGGTTAAGGAACAGCTCCAAAGGCTCACTTCTAGGGAGTGGTAGAGCTGGGATTTGAACAAAGATCTGACTTCAAAGTCTGTGCACTTCCCACTGACTCATGAAGCCCATAGGGAAAGGTATTTAAGGAATCCAACTGATGTCGGGTGGCCTTTTCAAACTGCCAACCCAGAGTTTCCCTGGGAATTTCTCATTTTCTATGCTAAATCTCAGAGCTGTTAGTTTTGCAATATTGCACAACATACTGATAGAAAATGTCACCTGACTTCTTTATCTGTTAAACAAACATTAAGAACAGCTATTTGGCCAAACTTATGCTATTGTTCCCGCATCTATCACAATACAGTATTACTTATCAATGGAAAACCATGTTCCCAAAATGTCACAGTAGGACTTTAAAAGTTAAATAGACCCATAAATCATTCTTTCAAAAACAACAAAGCTGACCTCTTCTTTAGCACTCAAGATATTTAATCTGTAAATTATTTAGCTTGTGTCATTTCTTTTCCCCAAAGTTTAAATAGTAAAGCTGCTATTTTCACTTCTTTTTCTTATTCCCCAAGTAATTAGGAAGTAGCACTCTTCAGAAACACAGGCTGCAGTTATATTTTCAATAAATAGATTAAACGAATAGGTTTCCTTGGCCCATGGACATACTGTACTCTCACTCAAGGGACCCAAACACCAAGGGAAAATGGTTAGAATACAGGTAACTTCCAATTTTCAGGTATTAGTGGGACAGTTACTCTTCTGTGGGCCATCATTTTAGAAAAGACTAAAGTCATACCTTTCTGCCAACCACAAACATCATTTCTCTCAAGATTTAACTAAAGATTGTGTGTCCACCCCAGGAACTCTCACCTGGACTAGTCCCAATTCCTGCTGCTTAATTCCATTCTCAACACCTACAGATGACACTCATACCACATTATTAACTTTGGGTTTAGGTGCTACCTTTTGTTTTTGTTAGTTCCAAAAGTTTGCTGTGTGAGTAAATGTCCAGTCTTATCATATTTAGATGGCAAGCGTTTCAAGTGCCTGGACAACTTCTTCTTATTCTTTTGTGTTCCACACATGTCTATGAATGCATACATTCAGTCTTCTATCCCTCCAGCCACTCCAGATTTCTTCAGAGCAACTCTAAGGTTTTAGAAATGGTGGTAGAGGCTCTTGAAAGATATACATGCAATTTGAATTCAATCAAAATGAAGCGATACTAATTCAATATGTATAGGAAAAAAACTACAGCATAATGTTGACAGCATTTGCCTCAATTAAGGTGAATAGAGTTCCTTTACTGATTTTTTCTACATTTTCAATAAGAGTATAGGTTTATCTTATATCACAGAAAAGCTATTTTAAACCCAATCTAATCTTTAAATTAAAAGAATGAAGTCAACTGGGTATTTACCCCAAAGATACAAATGTAGGGATCCGAAGGGGTACGTGCACCCCAATGTTTATAGCAGCAATGTCCACAATAGCCAAACTGTGGAAAGAGCCAAGATGTCCATCGACAGATGAATGGATAAAGAAGATGTGGTATATATACACAAAGGAATATTATGCAGCCATCAAAAGGAATGAGATCTTGCCATTTGCAACGACGTGGATGGAACTGGAGGGTGTTATGCTGAGTGAAATAAGTCAATCAGAGAAAGACATGTATCATATGACCTCACTGATATGAGGAATTCTTAATCTCAGGAAACAAACTGAGGGTTGCTGGAGTGGTGGGGGTGGGAGGGATGCGGTGGCTGGGTGATAGACATTGGGGAAGGTATGTGCTATGGTGAGCGCTGTGAATTGTGCAAGACTGTTGAATCACAGATCTGTACCTCTGAAACAAATAATGCAATATATGTTAAGAAAAAAAAAAGAAGAAGATAGCAGGAGGGGAAGAATGAAGGGGGGGAAATCAGAGGGGGAGACGAACCATGAGAAATGATGGACTCTGAGAAACAAACTGAGGGTTCTAGAGGGGAGGGGGTGGGGGGATGGGTTAGCCTGGTGATGGGTATTAAAGAGGGCACGTTCTGCGTGGAGCACTGGGTATTATGCACAAACAATGAGTCATGGAACACTACATTAAAAACTAATGATGTAATAATGTATGGTGATTAACATAACAATAAAAATTAAAAAAAAAAGAATGAAGTCAGACTTACAGAACAAAGAGGCAGAAGTACAGTGAGTGAGCACTCAGATAGGACTTAAAAGTTTGAATCTGAGTTGGGACTTTGCCCCTTACTAACTGCGTGATCTTTTCAAGACTTGGTGTCCTCGTCTATAAATTGAAGATGAAAATATCTCAGAACAACTCTATAGAGTTGTTCCTTTATAGAGTTGTTCTGAGGCTTATACGAGATAATGTGACTGAAAATGCTTTACAAGATTGTAAAAAGCATTAAGTAATGAAAGGTATTATTACTTATGTTGTGAATTGGGTCTAATTTCAATTGGCCAGTGCTGGAAGTCAGACCTATTGCAGACACCACTAAGCATATTATGGGATTAGGAGGCTCAAGGCCAATTATCCACAACAGTGGTTTAAATGTTTGGTTCTTCCAACCCCATGGATGTCACAATTTGGTCCAGATGAGTGAATGTCAAAAATGTCTTACCAATTCAAGTGCCCTCCCTACTTGAAATTAAGACCCAGGCATTGGGGCACCACAGAGGGTGGGTTGGTGATCCCTTGGGCTCATGTTTCTTTTGTCTTTTTCTGGGCTAGGATAAAATTACAAAGATCTATTTTGAATTTATTCTCATAAGTCAGGGAAACTATAGGGAACACGTTGACTTATTTCTCCAGTTCATAAAAAAGAAAAAAAAACCCACAGTGGAGTCTATATCTAAGATAAGATGGTGAACTTTGGTTTAGAGGAGAAAAAAGTTGCATTTCTACCATGACCAAGTCTCAACTTCCTAATATCTTGTATTATTCCTCTTCTAAAACTCCATTAATAGTTTTGGAATTTACTGTACCTCCTGCAAAGCTCTGTGGCAAATATTCACTCCACATGTCACTTACCTAACTATGGAAACAAACCCTTCAGAGCATATGCTAATGTATTATTTCCCGTCATTCTAAATTTCTATGCACCAAGCAAAAGAAGTGCATTTCCAGAAGTACTTGACAAAGGTTGGCTGAAGTCAAAACTGACCAAAGAACTGCCAAGTAGGTCACCAAACATAAGGCATCCCCACCTCCTCTGAACCTCAAGTTTTCAAGCATCCTCTCCTCTCTCTCTCTCTCTCTTTCATTAAATGGAAAGAGAACAGCTGTTAGAGTCAGATTACCCTGGGTTCAAATTCTGACTCCACTTATAAGGTTTATGGATGTGGGTAAACAGGTTGGCTTCTTGAAGCCCCAGTTTCTTCTTGCTAGTAAGAATACCTAATGTACAAAACTGTTATGAGGATTAAATGAGATGATTGTAAGGCATCAAGCACAATGCCTGGCACATTATCAGGCTCGATGAATGCTAGTTTCTATCTCCCCCTCCTTGGCCTACTTCATGCTAGTTTGAGCACAGCACATGTCCTGATTGTACATTCATCACAAATTCCTGGACCTCTGGCACATCCAATGTTCCAAGCATTCAGAGGTAATAAACTGGAGGGAGCCCCCAGGGCTGTGGGAAGCCTGGCTTCCCAGCCCCTTAGGCAGACCACCTACTGCTGCCTGAAAGCAGCCACCCTGTGAGGAAAGCAGCTGCCAGATACAGGGACAGGGGATGGGCCTCCATCTGTACCTCCAACCCTCTTGCCTCTGTGCACAGAGCGCAGCGACGGTTCCCCAGGAGACACCAGGGAGAGGTTTCAGTGTTTCAGATGACATAGCAGCCTATGCTCTCTGACCCAGATTAGACTCAAGCCAGAACCAGCTCACCCGCCTATGTCACCAGCAAATGATTTTAATTCACTCCCAGGAGACTGTAAGGAACACTTGGACCAGGAACACGTGTAATCTGGCTGAGCCCTGCAGTGAGCATTCACAAGGCTGTAGGTTTCACATGTTCCCCTAATATTTCACTGGCCTGTCAGCCCCAGCTTGCCTGTGGGAGCCAGGCTGCACATTCAGCACTCCTGGGTCCCTGGAAAGTTGGGGGAGCGAGAAATGAGGAGGAGGCTGGAGGAGACTCCAAAGGCAAGAAGAAAGGAAGGCATACTTCAGCCCTGACACAGTGGTTCTCAGAGTGTGGCCTCCAGACCAGCAGCAGCAAGAGCATCACTGAGAGCTTGTTGGAAATGAAAACTCTCAGGTCCTGCCAGGGCCCTATTCAATCAGAAACTCAGTGGTGGGGCTCAGCTGTTTGTGTTTTCACAAGTGCCCCGGTGAATCTGATGCATGCGATAGTCTGAGAACCACTGACCCAGCTAAATAATGTTTAGGTAGACTGAAAAGTCTAAGTTCAAGGAGAAAAGCAAGAACCCAGCAAGTACAATTGTGATAAAGGAGAAAAGCTCCAGATTTGATCCCGAGGCCTTCGTCTGAATTCTAACTGCAATAATTGCTAGCTGTGTGATCTCGGGCAAGTTGCTTCACTTTTCTGAGCCTCACTTTCCCTGCGTGTGAAACAGAGGTAGTTAGTTAGACCTCCCCTGCAGAGGAGAGATAAGCTCTCCACAGCTGGCTTGGTGTTTATAAGCCTTGTTCTTACACCACTACATCACACAGCTTCTCCTATAGAGCCTCAGGTCAGGCTCTCTCAACCTTGACACTATTAACATTGGAGTCTGATCATTCTTTGTTGTGAAAGCTGGCCTATGCATTGCAGGATGTTAACAGCATCCCTGGCCTCTACCCACTAGGTGCCTATAGCTGCCCAACCCCATTGTAAAAACCAAAAATGTCCCCTGGCATTGCCAAATGTCCCCTGAGGGGCCAAATTGCCACTGGTTGAGGACCACCGCATTAGAGTGTTCAGATGCAGCAGAAGCAAAAAGCAAGAGCATTGTATTCAATTAGAACTAAGATCCACAGGCCAGTTTGTCTACCAACTAGATATCTGACCTCAGATGTAACTAGTAACCAGAGCTTTGATTCCTCACCTTCAGGATGGAGATTAGAACCATCACAGGGATGGGGTAAAAGCGAAGATTTGTCATATAAAAGATGCTCAACAAATTTCCATTTCAATTCACAGAGAAAATCTGATCTCTGTGCTTTTGATTTAACTACTAAGAGGCAGAGTGATAGAGGATACAAACTTCAGATGGCCTCTCTTAAATCACAAGGTAAAGGACAGCCAGACTCATGAAATAAAAGGAAGGCAAGCGAAGGTCCAAGAGGAGGGCTGGGTCTTCGCCCTGCTGAGCCTGGCATGACAAAGCACCTCTCTTCAGGAAAAGGACAGGAACAGGCAACTCTTCGGACAGGTCATATGACAGCCCACTTCCCTAGGCCCCCCTCTGAAGCCTGGGGCCACGTTCCCATCGGATTACCTGTTGTACCGGTCATATTGGCATGGCCGAATGAGAAGCGGTGAAGAAAAGGGAGCGGTTAAGAGCTTGTGGTCTGATTCTCACAGACCTGAGTTCAAATCCTGGGTCTACACATATTGGTTCTGTGAGCTTGGCCAAATGACGTACACTCTCTGAACCTCAATTTCCTTATTTAAACGAAGAGACAAATAGTAGCCACCTGAGCGTCTTAGCAAAAAGCTCTATGAGTTCATGTGTGTGCAACACTCAGCACAGTGCTGAAAAGGTATCATAACATTACTGTATCCGAACCAAAAGAACTATGATCTTTGTCACATCATCACATTTGGCCAGGCTCAGGGCAAGTGTGCATGAGAAAACTATCTCTTAGCAACAAGCACAAAAAATGATACACTGCAGTACAATGAGAACTGGTTCTGCATTTCATTCTCCACCATTCAGTCTTTTCAAGATCATTCTGAGCCTCAAGACTGTCCAAGCAGAGAGGCTGTAGCTTTTGCCAAGCCCTAAAAGATAAGGCACAATACAGCTTGAAAAGACCCCCTTTGAGCAGCTGGGTGGTTCAGTCTGTTAAGCATCCTGATTTCAGCACAGGTCATGATCTCAGCATCGTGAGATTGAGCCCCACGGCAGGCTCCATGCCGGAGCCTGCTTAGGATTCTCTCTCTCCCTCCCCTCTGCCCCTCTCCACTAGTGTGTGTGTGTGTGTGTGTGTGTGTGTGTGTGTGTGTGTGTGTGTGTACAGAATGACAGAGAACAAGAGAGAGAGTCTTCTTGAACTCAGTAACAATTGGCTAGAATGTCTCACCTCAAGGACAGGAAGGAAAAACCTCTCCCCATAATATCATTTAGAATTCACTTACAACACCACGGCTCAGTGTGTTATACACACTACTCATTTTATCCTCACAGCCATAAATTGAGGTACATACGACTGTAGTCCCCAATTTATAGATGAAGAAACTGAGGCTGATAGGGCTAATTATGTCTATATCATATTAGGCAGACAGAGAACTGGCCTAAGTAACTATTTTCCTAATTCTTAGAGAGATTTTCCAGCCAGTCTCTGTCATCTATTTCACTGTCTAATATTTTCCACAGTCAGAAGAATTATCTTCTTCTGCACTTTGTTCAAGTTGCTCCGAAACCTGATTTAGGGAGGTGAGAGGCGCTGGGCTGAAGCCCGGGTCACCGGCTGGATTTATGGTCTCTCCCAAGCATCTTTATACCCAGGCCAGGGAAAGAAAGTCACAAAGCTCTAGTTTGTTGTCCCGAATGTCTGTACCAGGCTGGAGCCCTTGGCCTGGATAACGCCTCTGTGATTATGCCTGAATGGCAGCTGGGCGACACCTGTCTACACCTTGGCCATATCTGGCTCCATTCCAGGAAGCTGAGGCCCTCCTTTCCCCTTTGAAGGTTACCAGACGTCACTGATTCACACACTCTTCATTTTTAGAATCCCGGCTGGCCATAAATGTAATGGCTCTGAAATCTGTCCATTTATTCTGGGTCTGCATGGACTGAGCCATCAACAATCTCTGGACATCTTGGGTGGTTTTTCAGACACAGTTTTATTTTGCTATCCTCCTGAATTCTCTAGAATCTAGACACCAAGACTACAATGAACCAGGCTCTGAAAATTCTCCCCCTGGACTCTCTTCAGTAGTTTCCTGCAACCATCCCAGTAAGGGTTTGCTGAAAGATTATTAGGTTCATAATCTCATGGCCCTGATTAAAGGGTAAATGATAAATTTTAGAGGTCATCTCTAATTTTCTTGATAAAGTTCCCTTTATGCCTTTAGGGATACTTTAGTCCCTTCTAGCTCTTTTCTCTTCAGAAAAAAATAAAATCAACTCCCGCCTGTGCCCCAGTGTGAGTCCACCTGAAACCATTTAGGACAGCTCATTAGGAAGATGCTTAGTCAGGGATGGAATTGGAGGTGGGGTGGAGATGAGTAGGTGACTGTTAGGATTAGCTTCTAATGCAAAGACTGGCTGGGAATCACTTAGGCCATAAAACTTCCACCTCTTAAGCTTAGTCCCCTTGTCAGCAGGAGAAACCAAACAACAAGCATGCTTTGTAACTGGATTCAAGAATGCTGTGTCTAGGGCATCTAAAGGATCTGGGCCCTGAGCCCCAGCACTCACTAGGCAGTGGGAATGAACATAGAGGAATTGAGGAACATGGCCTGTATTGATCCCTAATCTAGTAAAATTCTAGCTCATGCTGGAACTAAACTTGTCTCCAAGGTTTTGAGCAACATTTGGTCTTACCATCTTTTCCTCTCCCAAACACATCTGGACGGCTGGGCTCCAGGCTAAGTGGGAATGAAACAAACACTGAAATCTTGCAGCCGGAAAACCTGTTTATTTTTATTTGAAGGTCTTAAAAATTGTATCCGGGAGGAAGTGTGGTCTAATTGTGAAAATTGTGAATGATCCCTAATATCCTGGGTTCTAGTCTCTTTTACTGTTAGTAACTCATCATACAAGACCTTGGGTGATTTCATTTAAACTAAACATGGCCTAATTTTCCCAGTGAGTCCCAAGACCTTAGAATTAAAGATGTTATTCATACACACGTAAGCAGCTGAAATGGAGAATTTCATCCTGGGCAAGGCGCTTGAATTTATGACCAAACTTGGCCAAGAAAGAGATGGAGGTATTACTTTTGGGGAAGCAGCATCACCATCCTGGATTTTATAAAATGTCTACCGGGCACCCAAGAATTAATGATTTGGTTCTCAAACTGGCTTCAAAGACATCCCCCCACCCAGAAGCCTTCAAAGGCACGTATGTGTATTGATGAACAATTCCCATCACTTCGAAAAGCCCAGTAGAAACTGTATGTTTATCCTTGATGAGACTAGTCAGGCACACTGTCTAAACCTCTTTCTTTGATTTTAGCTGGAGCAACAAACTCATCTGGTAACAGTTGTCATATTCTGAGCAGAAGATCTGACGCAGTCTTTGATTAATAAAAATCCAAAAATAAATCTTTATTACTAAATTAAGTTTGTTTGCTAGGCCAAAGCATTTAAAATATGGGGTCTATAAGGAAAAGAATAATTTTAAAATGGTCCCCGGTGCAGATGTTTGCTCACTGGACCATTGGGGTGTGGGTTTCTTTTGAGGAGGGTTGGGGAAGTGGGGCAGGAAGCTGAATACTCATGAAAGAAAATAGAGTAGCCAGCAAACAACCCACAAAACTTTAATAAATTAAGGGTAACCAATTATAGCACCATCTAATTGTCAGAGAGGTTTTTGCTGTGATAATTTCTTTAGGCTTCATTCATTTATCACTTTTTCTTTAACTCAACCAGAAGATGGAAAAATAATGGTTCTCTCAATAGGATGCTCTCAGGATGTGAAACCCTAGGTACTTCCACGGTACCTTCAGGTGTGTCCTCCTTCCTCCAATGAGCCCCTGAAATGCCGATTGACCACAACGTGATGGTTTGTCTGGAGTGGTAATCGGGAGGCATTCTTTTTGTGGCCGTTTCTTCCCCATGAGTACAATGCATGGCTACAACACATTGTTAAAACTTATAAGAACAATACATTGCTACCAACTTAGAAGAATTGGGCTACTTGTTGATCTACATTACTACTCAACACAAATTTCACACAGGCACAATTCCGCCAGAAGGTGGGCTGGGTCTCCTGGCAACCTGAGGAGAAGGCCAGCAGATGCTTATTCTCCCCAGAGCACATATTCCAGACATTGTTAATCAGCCACAGATCCCAATAAGGATCTCTCTCAACACTGCAAGCCAGGCACTACTACTAATTGAATTTCACATAAATTTTATTTGCCTACCCAGCCTTAAGACGAAGAGATCACTTAAACTTAAAATATCACTGTTGGGAGGGAGGAAGACATAGGAGTATGGGCCCACAGTCACATTAAATTGGTCTCAAATTCCAACTCAGTCACTCAACTAGCTCTGTGTGCTTGGGCAAATTATTTTGCCTCTCTGGGTTCTGGCTTTGTTCTCTCTTAAACAACGATTATAGGGGCATCTGGGTGGCTCCATCGACTAAGTGTCCAACTCTTGATTTCAGCCCAGGTCATGATCTTGGGGTCATGGTATAGAGCCCGGCATCAGGCTCAGCACTTGGCAGGAAGTCTGCTTGAGATTCTCTCTCTCTACTTCTCCCTCTGCCCCTCCCCCCACCCACGCTCTTTCTCTCAAATGAATAAACCTTTAAAAAAATAACAAGGATTATATCATCCACCAACAGGAATACTGTGAGGATTGAGAGAACGTTCCAAGCCTGGCAGCCCAGTGCCTGGAATTTTGTGTGTTTAACAAATGCTGATTCCCTTTCCTGACAGTATGAATGACAAAAGGAGTTCAGCACCTTACCTAGAACTCCAAATTCTCTTTGACTCTTCAGCTCCTGAGTATACTGGATTTAGCTGACAAGCAACGATATGAAAACGGCAATACATAAACTCTATTGTGAATTTAAGGATAAGTTGAAGAACTAAACACAGACGGAGAGACGCCAAACATTAAGTTTTATGGGTCAGCTTTGACCCTATACAACTTAGTATACAACCAAGTATTAACAGTCCTGTTGTGCCCAAAGTAGGCACTAAACAGATGGTTAAGCCTCTGAAATCACATACATATACCACTAAAGCAGAGGGGAGAAAAGCAATTAGGGGGGCAGAACTGAGAAGACCCACCATTCCCTTGACCATTTCTGGCCAAAACCTTTGTTCCAGGTCCTGTGACAGAGAATCATCTGCCTCGGCAATCCAACTTCACCACGCAATCTTCTTCTGCTTCCTTCCTCTGGAATAAATAGAGCTTGTCTAGAGTCTGTGTGACCTGATTGTCCGTGCAGATACCAGCTCCCACTGAACTCACAAGCATTGAGGGGAAAAAAACCAAAGAATCAACAAAGAGAGAAGGCTACTACCTTGATCTATTTCTAAAGAGCAACCCCGCTGGTTTTGAGGGGCACACAGGAGCTGTGAATGTAATTATGACCAACGTTAAGATTAAACCCATGAATGATTTGGCTTGAGCTTTTGCAAGAGATCGGAATTGTGTAGCATAGCAGTGTTTACTACAGGTTTATAGATCTGCCTGGGGCGTCTGACGCCCTTGACTATGATTTATTATTACAGGACAGAGATTATCTCAGACTGGGCTGGAAATGGATCTTGGCTGAGTTATTTACTCACCGGATGCAATGTGTGAGAGTTGATGGCCTTGTTTCTCAATTTGTCAGTTGTAAAGGGAGTCCCCAAGGCTCGATTTCAGACCCAGTATTGTTTATATAGCCCAGCAATAATACATCACATGTGGCAAAATATTACAAATTCATTTCTATGCTGATGATATGGCTCATGCATAATAGCAGCTAATGTGCTTCTCTTTTTAGTTGAAATTGCAGCTAAGTTTCTAAAGGCACAAAGGGGCTTTTGTGTTTTGAAGCATAAAGAAGAGAAAGTATATGACAGTTTTTAGAAGGACTAGTGAAGAGTTTGATCTGCCTCGGCTGCCATCTGTAAGAGTCCCATTATAGCAGTTACGGTCATTATAATACCATACCATCTGAAGATATCTGTCAGGATTTTTAATACTATTATTATTTTATTATTATTATTATTATTTTGGAAGCTATGGGAAATGACTTCCCATTTTACTGTTTGCATTTAGGTGATGGGAAAGGAATAATTTGAAGGATGATTTCCACCTGGTCCTTTATTCAAATGGCTCACACCAACCATATGGAGACAACACTCTAGCACATACACTGCGTGCGTACCAAGGGATACACTATGCTTTAAACAATCTCCGCATAAATCAACTCACTGTGGGTCACAACAAACTGCCTGCACTCTGTCTCTGAAGAATCTTTAGCAGAAAAAACACCAGCATGTTTTAAGGAACCGAGAGATGCCCCAAAGAGGCAAAAGCTGCCTTTGGTTTCTGGATTTGGACTCTGAGAATGCAAATCCTGGGCATCTTTCTCAAGAAAGAGCCATGCCTTTTAAATAAGATTTCATGCTCCAAGACACTAACGAATTAAAAAATAAACAAATAAAGCGGCAGCCTCCTCAGGAATTTGGTATGTTTCAAATGAATATTTACAAAAAGGGAAAAGGACAAAGCCATTTCATAGCTTTTTTTCGGGCGTGTCCTAGCTCTACAAAGCCCTACCTTTCCCCACACTGAAAGACAGCAAGTAGCTGCTTGGCCACGGGTAATTTGGGTTTAATTGTGTTTGTTTAAACCATACATTCCACTCCCAAACTGTAAAAAGGAATCCTAGAAATCTCAAAGACTTGAAAAGTCTAGAGCCTATGTCCTGTTTGCCTTCTCAAAGGAAGATTCCCAGGAAAGCTTCATTGCAACCTGTGTGTTAACCTCTGATATCTTTCTAACACACTCCAAATGCTCAGCAGCTCCTCATTTTAAAGCATTATACAGAAGATCAAAAGATGCAGACAAAGTGCCTCCAAGCAGTGATATCATAGCCAACTGTGAGAGGAGGTGAGTCAGAGGAAGCAAGAAGGGATTCCCAAAGCCTTTCCTCTCATTGGCATATGGCCCAAGGTGCTTACAATCATTCATTCATTTGTTTTTTCAACAAACTTTCACTGAGCACCTAATATATGCTGAAGAGAGAAAGGTACAGTAGTGAGGGTACAGGCTTGAAAGTTGGTGGACCTGAGTTCAATAAATGGCTTTGTAACTTTCTAAATGAGTGACGGTGGGCAAGTCACTTAACCCCTTTAAGCCTGACACATAGTACGAGGTCAGTGAAGATATGTCAAAGAAATAACTAAGTTTTTGTTCCTTAATCTGTAAGCCACGGCGATCAGGCCCTACCTTGTAGGGGTGTAGCAGATCTGATGAGAAAATGGATGGATAGTGCTTTACTAGTAGGAGTTCTTTCCTAGTAATTGGTGGTCTCCGACCTTTGATCTCATGGGAAAGGCAGACCGGGAAATCAACAATTATTACTCTGCAGTGTGATTGAAAACCAAAACATAGTCGGGGGGAGGAGGCACCAGTGGTGAGATTCAGACAAGGTTCCCAGGGGAAACTACCCTAGAGCTGCTTTAGAAGGCAGGTGAAACCTAGCCAGGCACCAGAAGGGAGGAACGGCATTCCAGACAAAGGAACTGGAATGTATAGAGGCAGAAGCATGTGGGCACCGCGTGCCCTGATCAGGCTACTCGGTATGGTTCGACGTTGGGGCCTGAAGAAGCAGGCCACGTGCACGGCTGCCGGGTCTCACAGGCTCACAGGAGGAGCCTGAACCGTGCCCCGAAAGCTGGGAGCTATGAAGAGCACATGAGGACACTTTGGCTCTTCAATTCAAACCAAGTGACAATGACGGAGGCTGTGATGCTGTGATTTATAAGAAGACATACAGATCTGATATTCATCCCCATTTCTAACTGAGAGCTCCTACAATTATTGGAATTTCCTAAGTGACAAGAGCAGTAAAGGCGTAAATGAGATGACTTGGGGCTGGTTGGCAGAAGAACCAACCATGAGATTAGAGGGTTAGAACTTTCTATCCCACCCCCTTTACCACCAGGTAGAGAAGAGGGGCTGCAGGTTGAATCCATGGCCAGAGGCCAATGACTTCATCAATCACACATGTGTAATGAGGCCCTCATACAAATCCCAAAGGACAGGGTGCAGAGGGGTTCCGGGTGGGTGAACACACAGAAATGTGGGGACAGTGGCACATCAGGAGGGGACATGGAAGCTCCGTGCCCTTTCCCCAAACTGTGCCTGAGGCAACTCTTTCATCTAGCTCTTAATAAGTCACATCCTTTTATAACAAACCAGTAATCTAGTGAGTCAAATGCACCTTCTGAGTTCTGTGAACCACTCTAGCACATTAATTGAAGGAAGGGGACCATTAGAACTTCCGATAATCTACAGCCGGTGGGTCTCAAGCGCAGCTGACCACCTGGATTTGAGACTGGCATCTGAAGTGTTGAGGGGGCACGGAGCACGGTCTTGAAGGACAGAGCCCTAACCTGAGGGATCTGATGCTGTCTCCAGGTACACAGGGTCAGAATTGAGTTGAATTGTAGGACCCCCAGCTGGTGTCAGGTAGCTGTTTGCTTGCATGTGTGGGAACCTCCCCCCCTCCCCCACACACACCCCGACACAGGTTGGAATTGGGTGCAGAATCTTTAGGAGCACAGGTAAGACAGAAACCTGCCGGCAGGAAACCACCCCCCCATCCCCCCAGTGGGAGGTTCCAGGAGCCAGCTCTTACAGAAGCCACCAGAAAATCTGTGGGAGCCACCAAGAAACCTACCACTCCCCTGAAGCACTCAACTGTAAAGGACTTGTGAAATCTTCGTTTTCCTATTCACAGCCTAGGCTCTTCAGTCCTGAATTCCTGAATGTAATGGCTAATCCCATCTGCTTTCACATTTTCAGCTTTTCATCCAGGAGCCTTTTATCTTAACATTTTACCTCTTCTGCTTTTATGTTTTTATCCTTTTATCTTATTAGCTTCTAGCCTTTTATCTTTTATTCTAAATGTTACCCATTTTATTTCATGTCCCTTATCTTATAAAGATTTTAAATGGATTTTTAACTAATACTGCATTCCTTTTCCTTTACCTTTTTTTTTTTTTTTTTTCTCGCCTTGATGGCAGCGTTGTAGCTATATTCTCCTGGTAACTTTCTAGCTTCCTTTTATTTTAAAAGACTGCCTTCCTCCCTTTCTCATTTTCCTCTTCCTCCCCCATCTTTGCCTTCTTCCTCTTCTTCTATTTGACCCAGTTTGTATTTGTTTTTTTAATGTCTGAGAAGACAAATGCTGGTCGGGAAGGAAGGGTGGTAAGAGGCTGCCCGTGGACAGAGGAGGCTGATGTCTTCCTCAGGGCACGGCCGTGCCTCCCCCAGGCTGCTCAGCCACCCCTGAAATAGAACCTGAACTCTTTTCCCCCTACCTGCAACCCACACCCTGCACCCCCAGCTCCACCAATAACTTGCTGGGCCCTTTAAGGCCTGGATTAAGAGAGAGAAAGGAAACTTGCCTAAGAGAATAATGGGCTAACCCCTTCCAGGGTTATGGTTCTGTGACAGAGTATACACACACGAGTTACTGCCGTAGTTCTTCTTTCTGACATTGTATCCGTCAGACCTTCTGGGCAGTTTTGCATGTGTAGAAGCAGTGTGAGTGTGTGCGTGTGTGTGTGTGTGTGTGTGTACACATGTATGTGCATCTTTCCTTCTTTAAGAAGATGAGCTTATACTGTACATACTATAAGGTAATATGCTTACATCATTTACTTAATTACAATACATTTCCACATCAGGAAAACTCATCCAACATGATTTATTTTTTAATTTTTTTTACTTCAATATGATTTTTAATTCTTATCCCATTTTATGGGTGAACTATAATTTGTGTAATTCCTGTCATGTCATTTGTAGATACTAGAACCAATACAGCAACCAACATCTTTGTAGCTACATTTTTGGGCACACGCAGGATTATTTCCTTCAGTAAATTTCCTAGAAAGAGTCTTCCTCAAGACTGTACATGTCTTCATGTGTTTTTATATTGCCTAACCGCCCTGCCTAACACAAGAAGGTTGTGTCAATTTCGTAATATCAAAAGTACTGGTTTCTAGGTATGAGGCTGATTATTCTTTTGAATTATTCTTTGTGACCCTCGCCAATGTGATAGCTGAAAAGTGACACTGCGTTTGCATTTTGTAGATTCCCCGTGAGGTTGAAGATCTCGTACGGACACATTCCTGGTTCCACCGTCATCCCTTCCCAAACTGCTTTTCCCAGCCTGAACTTTGGAGTATTGCCCTGAACATACATTGGCCGACACTGTGAAGAAAAGTCCCACAACATGTGTTTGTATACACTGTAAGAATGTTGTGAAAGGTTCGGGTCACTATGAAAAACAACGTCTTTCCTTAGGACCCACTTTAGTACTAGGAATAGCTGTGCTTTTTATGAATATCCAATTTATTTTTATCTTACTGATACCACGGAATGTGCATTTGACTGCGTTGTCTTTTTATTTTTTTTTTCTTCCAGCAGCAGCTAGAAAGCTCAGAGCCAGTTTTCCTCCAACCTCCAGCAAGTTTATTCCACATGCCTGTTTGTGTACCGACCTCACTCTGGGCTCCTTCTTATCTTTCCAATCCTTATTTCCCCTTTGTCATATTTTCTTCATATTTCAAATTGGATTGCGTCTTGTTGGGCAGGCATGTATGCAATGCTGGGCATAAATAAATAAAACATGGTACTCTCTGAGTTGACGGGGGCTCCTTGTGGTTGGTGCCACCCCAGTGCCTTAGCAGTCACTGATACGGAGCCCGCGTGGGGCTTCCCAGAGCTCTTCACATCACGGTGAACATTGAAAATGATGATGTTGGTACGATTACTGACGTAAATGGAGGAGATGCTCAGAGGCAGAGGAGATGGCTGAGGGGTCCTACCCCCACCCTGTCCCATTCCCCAAGGTGGAGAAGACATTCCTGTAGCCCTTTGGTGGCACACATTCAGCCACAGAGGCACTGGGCTCGTGGGGAAAAAAATACCTCACAAAAGTAAAACTAATAAAAGTAAAATAAAAGTCATTCCATTTTTGTGCCTACTTCAAAAGCAATGCTGTTTTCCCCTCAAAGAAATGTTTATTCTGTAGATATACTACAAATAAAATAAGAACAATTCCCTGTATGGAGATAACCTATGGACAGCTGCTACCTTTCCATCCTTTCTGGAATTTGTGCCTGCCTATCCCTTCTTCCTTCCTTTCCCCCCATGTTCCTCTAATAGTATTCACTCTCTCCTCAGAGCCTAAAGGGGGCATTTTCTCTTCATGGAGCTCGTGGATTCTTTGGCTCTTCACCTCCTCAGCTAACTCCTGGCTATCCCTTTCTCTTTGCTGCAGGCTCCACAAACTCTGCCCCTCCCCCCAATTTTTTCTCAGCAGCATCCACCTTCTCCAACTCTTAGTTCCCTCTCCCATCAAGACTGGCATCAGAGTAGGACTCAGACAACTAAATTCAATATTTTTGCTCTCTCGCGGGGGCAGAGGTGAATTAGAGGTTCACCATACGTGTTTCACTTTCCTAGGCACACAGCAAAGCCACCTTTCCTAACCCACATAGACCCGGGTGGGGTGCAGGACTGCATTTCACCCATGGAATGTGAGAGAATTGGCAAGGTCACTTCTAGGCCAGGGAGCTAAGAGTGTGTGTTTTTTTCCTCTCTTTCTCTCTTCCCTCATCTACAGCCAGATCATACCAGGGCAGCTCAAAGTCCCATTCTCAAGATGGCAAAGCCACAGAGTGGGAGGAGTATGGATCCCTAAATGACTGTATGGAGCAGAGTTCCCTACTAACTGCATTAGATGGTGGCAGGGTGGGGAAATCAACTGTTATAGTCTAAGATCACTGAGACCTGGGGAACTGTTTATTATAGCAGTTAGCATATACTAATTAGCATATCCATTTTTCTTGTTGTTTCTAAAGAAAGAAAAAATAGGCCTTTCTAACTTTTTTATAGCTTGTTCTTATTAATCACAGGGGAACAAGATCAAAAAAAAAAAAAAAAGCAGGAGAGGTTTCAGAATTATCAAATTCTTAGAACAATGTTTCCCAAAGAGTGGTTTGTAGAACACTAGTTAGTGCTCCAGGAAGTACATGGTAAAAAGCGGAAAAGCAGGCTTTCTAGCTTAATAAGATTAGGGAATGCAGAATGAGAAAAAAAGAGGCTTCCTTGCTGCAGGACTTCTCAGAGCCTTTAATATAAAGCTGTACATTGTGATTCTCCACAAGGGGTCTCTGTGGAACAAATTTGTCTCAGCCTGAGAGACTGAAGATCAAATCTGAGAACACAACAAGAACTGGCTCCTTTCAGATGTGAGATCTGTACCTCTGAGTACCTTTAGATGCAGAAATTCTATTCCATTGGAACTCTGCTATAGTGTAGAGTTCCTTCTAAAACTGACCTTCTAAGGACTTCTTACTCCCCAGAAGAGGAGCCAATCCAGAGTTGACTGTTCCATCATCTGCCTTGTCATCATGCACCAAACCCACCAGTTTTGGCAGTGCCTCTCCCCCAGCATAAGCAACAGGCCCCTCCCACTTCTGAGCTCCTGCTACATGAAACAATCATGGCCTCTTTCTGGGAAGGCAGTAGAAATGACCGTCTCTGACTGCTCAACAGCTACTACCGTTGAATAGTTGATCGGGTACAACTAAAGAGAAGGATGGTGAGGGGCATACCATGTGTGGCATGAAGGGAAAGAGTGAGAAAAGACCATAGAATGGAGGAAACCCAATGAGGAAAGCAAACAATTGGAGCATGTGCTTAATGATAGTCCAGGGGGGCAAGATGTGTTTGTGTCCAAATTCCATATGAGCACATAGGAAGCCAACTGCCTACAAGCTTCCTGGCAAACAGAGTTGAGATTTACATAGATTTCTGAAGGGGAGACTGTCTGATCTTGCCCTGAATCACATTCAACTGAATGTTGTAATGCTGTAGTCTTCAGGCCTCAACAGCAACTCCAAATGTAACACCTGCCTCTGCCTAAAATCTCCAGACTCCATCCCCAAGGGGGATCACAGAGCACAGATCTCAGCAGACAAGACTACTTGTGAGATACTTTTAAGACACACTACATATGCATTTTAGGTTTTTGGAAGATTGCTAGCACCAAGGCCAGGAGAGGCCTCTGTCAGCTCCAAACCAGAAGGAACCACTGTCATCCCCAGAAAGGAAGCAGAATGAGGCCTGACCACAGGACTGCAAACCAGTGGTGCTCACTAATGACCTTTACATCTATAAACTAATGGAGGGACAAATGCCAGCTGATGTTATGGAAGTCATCCAGCACCCAGGATCCTGGACTGCTCCTTCCTCTGTGTTTCCCACAGTACCAGCCATACTAGAGTTCAACAGATACAAGTAATTCAATAATCAATAATCCAAAGAGGTGAAGTGGGATAGAACACATGCAATAATGCATTTATGATCTCTAACTCCGACTCAAGTAGCCAACAGTCTCTTTTGTTCACCTTTGGTTTCTTCACTGTATCTCCTAAGTGTGTTTAATTGTTTGCCAGCATCATGATCTCCTGGGTACTTTTTTTTTTTTTTTTTAGAGAGCGAGCGAGCACGTGAGCCGTTGGGGGGAGAGAGAGAGAGAATACCAAGCAGGCTCCATGCTCATCATGGAGCCCAGCGCAGGGCCCAATCCCACAGCCCCAAGATCACAACTGAAGCTAGAATCAAGACTCAGACACCCAACAGACTGAGCCATCCAGGCACCCCTCCTGAGTACTTTTTTAAAGTGCAATGCCCAGGCCCCTGATTAGACATTTCAAAGCAGAGTCAGAGAGGAGTCCAGGAACCTGTATTCTGAAAACTCTGCCCAAGAGATGCTTCTGTACACACAGTCTGAAGAGTGCTGCTCTGGGGTCTGCACTGCCAGCAGTCACCCCTCTCACCAAGAATGAACTGCAGCCCTACCCCACAGGCTCACCTCCCCCGCTTCCCTGAGAACACCAGAGCTACCCACTGGCACTCCCCCCACCCCGCCACCAAGCCAGTGGGCCCTTGCCTCTGAGGCAGAGTTGTATCCTTCCCACTCTTGCCCCAAATCCCTCCTCTCCCGCCTCATCCAGGAAATTGCTCAATCATATGTACTTCAACCCACAAGTACTGCCAAATGAGATTCCCGTCCTGCTGCATCCATGAGGACCCTCAGAACATCCCCATTCTTTGGAGTTTTTTTCCCCTTTACAACCAAATCTGTTAAACCTACTGCCTGCACCTGTTCTCCTCATTCTCTACCTCCTACTCACTCTTCAATCCTCCACCGTCAGACTTCTCCCCACACTCTACTGAATCAAATCTGCAGCACTTGTCATGAGAATAATGATATATTACACCCAAAGTGTACTTTGCTGTTAATAAAATACTTTCACACACATTTTGCCATTTGGACTTCGTGACCCCGTGAAAAAAAAAGTATGTCAGATCTCAGAGATTCCCAGACTTCAGTGTACATTATTGTGCCACCTTCCCAATTTTTGCCGTATCTATTGGCCCCGCATTATTATCTACTTGGTGTTTTTCTTAAAATGACTCACATATTTTAACTTGTTTATTTTGAAAGAAAAATGTATGTAAGTGGAGAATCAATATCATTTGTCATAAATAAGAGGAACTGGTATAAAGAAATTCAGTGAAAACAAAATAATGTGATTAAATTTTAAAGTCAAAGTGACTCTGGCCTGTGGGATGATAATCAAAGGTAGACTTCTGAACCCCTTGGGAAAGTCAGCTCTCTGGATTCCCCACTGCTCCCACCCAGGGTGTAGGAAGCCTCAGCCCTACTGAGCTCCCTTATGGCCTTTCTGGGTTCACAGAGCCTGGTTTACTTGCAAGTGGTCAATATCAACCCTTTCCCCTCCCCAAATACCAGGTCTTTCCCAGGACCTAGACCCAGACACAGCGCCCCAACCACTATCCAGCCTGGGGCGGGGGGGTACGAATCACCACAGCTGTTCTCCCATAAGGATCTCAGCAGATCCCAGGGCCTCACTCACATCCAGTTGCCCACAGGTTTCTACCACAGCCCCAGGAGAGGCAAAGAATGAGGGGTAAAGCCCCCCTTCAGGTGGCCATGTTTTTAGCATCTCTTCTATAATTCTAGTTGGAAACCATCACTTCCCAAGGCTTTGAGGCCAAAGACCATTCACACCTTGTTTAAAAATGACATCATCATCATTGGGTGCCTGGGTGGCATAGTCGGTTGAGGGTCTGACTCTTGGTTTCGGCTCAGGTCTGATCTCAGAGTCATGAGATCAAGGCCCCACATGGGGACATGGGGCTCCACATTCAGCATGGAGTCTATTTGAGTTTCTCTCCCCTCTTCCTCTGCCCTTCCCCACTGCATGCTCTCTCTTTCACTGAAATAAGTAAATAAATCTTTAAAGGTGAGATCATTGCATACATTTGATGGTTATTATCAAGAAAGAAAGAAACAAAGAAAGAAAAAGAAAGAAAAGAAAGAAAGGAAGGAAGGAAGGAAGGAAGACGGAAAAGAAAGAAAGAAAGAAAGAAAGAAAGAAAGAAAGAAAGAAAGAAAAGAAAGAGGAAGGAAGAAACAAATGTTGGTGTGTATGTGGAAAAATTAAAACTCTTGGGCATTGCTGCTGGGAATATAAAGTGGTGCAGCCACTGTGGAAAATAGTATGGTGGTTCCTCAAAAATGTAAGCATAGAATTACCATGAAGCTGAGATGAAGCTGGAAAGATCCAGCAATTCCTCTACACAAAAGGATGGAAAGTAGGGTCTTGAAGAGCTATTTGTAAACCTGTATTCATAGCAACATTATTCACAATAGTGAAAAGGTGGTAACATGCAAATGTCCATCAATGGATGGAATATTATTTAGCCTTAATAAAGAATGAAATTCAGATACATGCAACAACATAGTCGAACCTTAAAGACATTATGCGTAGTGAAATAAGCCAGTCACAAAAGAACAAATACTGTATGATTCCACTTATATGAGATACCTAGAGTAGTCAAATTCATAAAGACAGAAGGTAGAAGGGTGGTTACCAGGGGCTCTAGGGAGGGAGAAATGAGGAGTTATTTCTACAGCTACAGAGTTTCAGTATGGGATGATGAAAAGTTCCAGAGATGGATCGTAATAACGGTTGTACAACAATGTGAATGTATTTAATGCTACTGAACTTCATACTTCAAAACAGTTAAAATGGCAGATTTTCTGTTATACATATTTTACCACAATTTTTAAAAAATGAAATCAGCAGTTACATGTTAGAAAGGTGTTAAAATCAGATTAGCACTGAGTTGCGACTCTCTACTTGACCAAATCAAGACTGAAATTGAACTGGAGAGCAGATAAGTTTCCTACCATGCGTTTCAATATTATCGAAGGTCACATTCCAGCATCTCCAAAACCACCAGTAAAACGTTTACCAAGTTTTGAGAAAACACTCTAATAATATCTTATACACTCGATACGCAGATAAGGACACTGAATCCCAGACACAATAGATATCATAAGTGAATTTCCCAAGGTCACACATAGTCAATGGCTTGATCTAGGTTGTCTTGAGTCAGCCCCAATAACTCCTAGTGTTCCTTCCCACCTTCTCTCTTTTCTTCTCCTTTGGTATCCAAGACACTGAACCCTTTTTGTTTTACTCCTACCCATTTTTCTTTCTCTACTTGTTTTTTTGTGATTAAAAACAATTAATAGACTTTATATATTTAAGCAGTTTTAGGTTTACAGAAAAACTGAGCTGAAAGTACAGAGAATTCCCGTATGCCACCCCTCCCCCCAGTTTCCCCCATTAGTAACATCTGCATTAGTGTAGCACATTTGTTATCATTGATGAGCTAATATTGATACAACATAATTAATTAAAGTCCATAGTTTACAGTAGGGTTTACTCTGTCTTCATACATTCTGTTGGTTTTGAAAAATGTATGATGACTTGCATTCACCATTACAGAATCATACAGAATAGTATGATTCTGTTTCACTACCCTAAAAACCCTCTGTTTCTTTCTCCTTTTTCACCCAAGTCAAACAATTCCCCCAAAGTTCTGATCCTGATCCATTTCTCTTCTTGTTCCAGTCTCTCCCTTGGGGGATCATTTTCATCCCCACATTTTCAGGGACCACTTCCATTCTGACAACTCCCTAAGTTAAACGTCTGCTGGCCTGCTGCACATCTCCACTTGGATGTCAGAAGCAAGCCAGCTGTGTACTCAGCCCCCAGCCCCTGACCACCTATTTCTCTTAATGACAAGGCACCCTCCTAGTCACCTCATCACCCTGGAATCAACTTTGACTCTTCCTTCCTTATCCTTTGAGGCAGAGGCCTTAAAAAGAGGGGGGAGGGCACCCAGTGACAGGTTGGAGTCTTGTTCGTGATGAGCTTAGACTCTCTGGCTGCAGGAATCTGTCTTCAAGTCCTCTGACCCATGCAAGGTGAATGGCAAAAATAATGACCTGGTGAGCTAGCAGCCATTTTCACAGAAGTGCTTCTTTGTAGTCAACCTAGCCAAGACCTCTCCCTCTTTTTTCACTCTTTTTTCACATCAAACAGGTCTTCCCCTCTCCAACCCCCACCCCCTGTTGCCTTTGATGTCTTCTCTAACCCAGGTCTTGGCCACTGGTGGGAAAGAAAGTCAGGATGAGACCAGATTCACTGATCACCAGTAGAGTGATGGAGCTTATTCTCTGTGGTCAAAGCTCAAAGAAGCCATTAAAAGTTTCTTTTAAATATAAACTCATCAGTTTAATAAAAATGTACTGTACAATGCTCACTATAACTTAATGTTTGCCCTCAAGGAGTTCACTGAAGAGTTGAGGAGAAGCTTATGTAAATAAGTCATGAAAATTAAGTGTGACATGTATAGTAATAGAAATTTTACAAGTTTTAAAAAAAAAGAAATTTTATAAGTTTCGAAAAAGACAAAGGAGTGCATTGGGTAGAATTGTGGCCAGGTGCATGAAACAAGAAACTGCCAACAGTGACATCAGCAAATCGGGGTCATTTTTCTCAAGTAACAAGAAGTGCAGAGGTTAAGCAATCTAAGGCAGGTATAGAAGCTCCATGAAGCCATCAGGGACCGAACTCTTTTTATCATTCCCCTCTGCTGTTCCTCGTTTGTGACTTTCATCATCTTGCTTGCAAGATGACTGCTTGCATATCCAGACATCAACTATGAGTTTGGGGCAGGAAAAGCAGAAAAGGGTAAAGGTTAAAAGGTATGCACCAAGTGAAACTGTCCCTTTTGACCAAGAAATAAGAGCTTTCCTAGAAGTTCCTCCCAGGAAATATAAGCTTCGCATATATTTCATTAGCTCGAATGGTGTCACAGGGCTGCCTTCAGTGCATGTGAGCCCAGGAATTCCAGATTGTAAGGTGGGTGCACTGCTGCATGGAAGAAAATTTAAGATCAGTAAAAATGAAGATCTGGGACCAGCCAGCCATCATATTGTGTGGATACTCCATCAGCTCTATGAAGAGATCTACATGGTGAGGAGTTAGGGCACCATGCCAACAACCAGCACTATTATGCCAGCCATGCAAGTGAGGCATCTTAGACTCTGGTGGCTCCAGCACCAGTCAAGCCTTCAGATGAATGTGGCCCAGCTATCACCTAAATGCAGCCTCATGAGAGACCCTTAGCCAGAACCACCCAGCTCAGCCACTCCTGAATCCCTAACTCTCAGAAGCAGTGTGACATTTTAAGTGATGATTATTGTTTTAAATCCCTTTCTCAGGGCAACTCATTATGCTGCAATGGATAACTAATATGGAAAATAAGAAAGAAGAGATGGAGGGAACATGGATTGAGCACCTAGTTGTGCAGGTGGGAGACTGCTTGTAGGTAGAGAGAAGGCATGCACAGCTCACTGAGCCAACATGGTGTGGTCATGGGAGTTGGAAGGAACACCACCACTTCCGTCTTGCTTCCATCTATTGCTGGCATGATAGCGGTGGGGTGTTGGGGGAGAGAAACATGAAAGAAGCAGGAGACGAATGCAAGGGCTGGATCATAAGTGCTCTTGAAATTCTTCTTAGGTATCTTGGTTTTATCTTACAGGCAACTGAGACCCAGTAAAGGTTGTTCGGAGGGGATAGTCATGATAAGATTATATTTGAAAAAGATCACCCTAACAGTAGAGGGGAGCACAAATGAGACACAAGCTGCCTAGAACACTTAAAAAGAAGATTCTGTTTGTACACTTAGATGTTCAATTTTTGTCAAACATATAGCTTTTAGGTGCTTTAAGTTTTGCAGAGATCATGGACTATTTCCGCAAAGTTTTGCAGAGATCATGGACTATTTCCGCAAAGTTTTGCAGAGATCATGGACTATTTCCACAGGACCCGAAAACAATAGAGTATTTAGCATGCTTATATCCAAAATGCAAATAGGGGACAATGGGCAGAGTATACCTGCCTGGGTTCTGGACCTAGACTGGGACCCGAATCATACTCTGCTACTTAGGCAGCACCTCACCATGCGTGACCCTCTGAGCCCCAGAGCCCTTGCCTGCAAAATGAGGATAGTAATGAAGCCTCCCGCGTAGCAGTGGATAAGCCTCAGAACTATGTAAAGATCCCAGCAAAATGCCTGGCACATGGAAGAGTATATTTAATACTCTTCTGTTGATAATTTTACCTTCAAAAATGTTTCTTGAGTGAGATGGATTGGGCTGAGTGATCCATTTTACAGAGGCAGAAACCAAAACCAAGATGATTAATGTGTACAGCAGAGTTAGGATTTGAATCTGGGTGTCTTGCCTGTCAATCCAATGCTACTCTACTCAGCCAACACACAGCCAAGCAATCACGCTGTCACTTCTTTTGGGGTGGTAAGAGTAAGAGTTGAGAAACACTTATGAAAGATGAAATGAATAACTAAAATAAGAGCAAAGGATTATTTCCACAAAAATGATCTTTAGTCTTCTCTCCCCTGCTTCCAACTTAAAAATCTCCAGTCCAACTTTCTTTATTCTTTGCTCTTATTCATAATGTGCCCCAAGGCAGCTGACAGAAAATGATACACTTTTCTGAGAATTATGTCCTTTTACTCTCCTAATTGTTGAGTAAGAAGAAATCAGCACTTGGTTTTGTCACATATGTTACAGGTACATTATTTTAATTCAGAAGAAATTGAGGACATAACATGTGCTGGTTATTGGGTCCTTAAAAAGGTACGTAAGCCAAGTCTCAGCCTGGAGGAGTCTAGTATTTATAGTGGGAAAGTCAGACCTTGAGCGAATACCTATCATGCCGGATGGTAAGCCCTACCCTAGAGGATAAACACCCTGCCCTGAGGAGCCCAGACGAGGGAACAGTTCGGTCCGTTCAGAGTGGAGGTAAGGAGGACGGATGGCCCCTAAAGTCATAATGAGGGCACCCTGGAATTAGGTTTTGAAGAAGGAGTGGAAGCTCACCAAAAAGAGAGGCATTTGAGCCAAAGGGGGTTAGCATGAGTCATGTCCAGGGGCATAGATAGGTAAGCTGTTTGGGAAATATAAAGTATTTTGGCACTGTCAGAGGGAAGGGCATACAGGCAGAGTGGGAAGAGATGAAGCTGGAAAGAAAGGCCCTCACTAGGAAGGTTAGGCTTCATTTTGAAGGCAGCGGGAAGCACCTGGAATGTCTGTAAACATTATGTTCAGCTATTGGACTTTGGAAGAGGCACCTCCCATGGGCTTCTTTCTCTGACCACTCGTCTGGTCTTCCAGTACTGGGGTTCTTCACACAGCAGGCACCCGCGGGGAAGGCGAGTATCCAGTTTATTAGGGACTGAGTCTGTCTTTCTTGTGAGCCCACTGGAGTCACAAATGAGAAATAATGTGAGTGAATTACATGACCAAAAGACATTTAATCTGGGCCAAATCCATTTGGTCATGAGGGTGATTTATCAAGAAAGCAAACCCATTGCCAAGATAGAGGAGGAGAAAGCACCTAGGGTTGATTTATGCTTGCCCAGTAGAACATCAATGTCACTGCGTTTCACTTTCCAGCCAGTCACTGCTCCCTGGCCACTTGAATGCCCCACGCCCCTGCACAGGACTACGTGGAAATGGAACAGCACCGTCCAGACCATGGCACCACACAGATAGCACTAACCAAGCAGAAAGGCTCTGCAGTTCACAAAAGTTGTCCCAAGTCTCCCCTCCAACCTGGGCTCGTAATGCAATTGCAGCCCTCATGGTGGCCTCGTCTGGGGGCCAACCAGGGTGCTCCACAGAGACACCAGGCGCCACGAGGACTGAAGATGTTATTTATCACCTGTAGCTTACAGGGTTGCAGGAGGAGGAAAACCTAGAAAACTCCAAGCATCCCATGGTTCAAGGAACACCCTGCCCAAATATTATTCTGCGCCAGGCGTTTACTGCCCTTCTCCTCTGTGCTCTGGATTCCGGCTCTGGGGCATTGCCATGCCCTGTGGGAGGAAGCCCCTGGTATCTCCACCAGCCCATCCAGCCCTCTCAAGTGACATCGGACCCAGCCAAGGAGCATACCAATCTCGCCGGCAACAGCCGCCTCACTACCCAGGAGACACATAAGTATCTCGGGGCCAGGACCTCACCCTGTTTTGTAACATAAGCACTTTCCACGCAGGGTGCATAAGTCGAGGAGGGTCTGATTGTGGACTCCAAATAGTCCCTATCGCCATGTTATTGTAGCCTCCCCTCCTTCCTCCTGATTACACCACTCAACATAATCTACAGCCTTCAGCGATAAACCTGCTGGCGCTCAATTTATAGGCAAACAATTCCCGTCTCTTTTCAGCCACTTATCTTTTCCAGCAGTCAAAGAAAAACTATATATAGTGTCTCTCTGGCGTCTAATTCTCTCTCTCTCTCTCTCTCTCTCTCTCTCTCTGACACAAGGGAGACATCGAGTTTCCACGTGGGGTAAAAGAGCCGAATCTAGCTGCTTCTCCCTGGCACATAGCAAATAGCTGCGCACCAGGGCAGGGCGGGCGGGTGATGCATGACTGCGTGATGAGCCCCAACACACAAACTCGGATGTGATAAAAGCAGAATCAGTGTTAGCAAACAAAACAGCAATGATACCAATTAATAACAGTAGTCCTTTACAGAAACACCGCTTCTTCACGGGGCTTGGTGTCATGGAAATGGCATGAGAGGTCTGTGCGGTATTTTATTTATTAAGCAGTTTTAAAATATCTGATCGCATTCCTGTAACAATCCTAGAAAGCAGGCAGAGATGAGAATTAGCCTCATTTTTAGATGAGAAAATTGATCCAGCATATCTGCTTGCCAGTGGTCCTAGCACTACTCAGTAGGAAAGAGAAGGATAAAATGGGCAGGTTTCTGACATTTAATCCACTGCTTTTCTCATTCACTCTTTTGTAGTTTTGTCCACCTTAGGCTAACTCGGTTGTACCCACGCTCAGTTACATCCACACATCCGCACCTAACTATAAGTACTCAAGCAGGAGAAGCCAGGAAAAGTCAAAACATCTCCCTGTGCCAACATTTATAATATTCTCTATCCTCTACGTAGATGCAGTTAGTCACTGCTAACAAAATGTTTTTAGCACTGCAGAAGGAAAGCTAGATTTAATCAGAAGTCAGCAAAAGAAACCTTCGCTCAGTTGAGTATTTTCTGCTCTCTACTTTTGGAGAAAAATATAAAATCCCCAGAAAACAAGTAGATAAACAGGGCTTTTTCAAGGCTATGCCCCCAGATTACTCAGCTTTATTCCCAAACCTGCATTTTTTAGTCCTTTATCCTATGAACAGAAAGTGAGCATCCCATTTGCTATCCCTTCACCTACTGAAACAGGAAAGAGATATGCAGTTTAGGCAAAATAGCATCAAGAATTAAAAACTACAAGGGGTTTTGCTTATGACAAATTAAAAGAACAAAACTCCCCATTTCCCAAGTGTTACAGGTAATCCAAGTTTTTCTCTACAGGACTTTTGGAGGTTTTTACAAAATTTTTCAGAACAAAATGTAAAAATCACTCATCATTGAAAAGCACCTGCCTATTATTTTTAAATGTGTGGTTTTTTTTTTTTTTTAAGATTTCATCTATTTATTTGGCAGAGAGACAGAGCACAAGCAGGGGGAGTGGTAGGCAGAGGGAGAGGGAGAAGCAGGCTCTCCGCTGAGCAGAGAGCCTGACTCAAGGCTTGATCCCAGGACCCTGAGATCATGACCTGAGATGAAGGCAGATGCTTAACCAACTGAGCCACCCAGCTGCCCCTAAATGTGTTTTTAAAGACTAGACTTATTCTTTATCCCAAATTCCAGATCAAATTCTGTCAGAAATGCTACAATGACAAAGTGTTTCATTCCCAGCCTTTAGTCCTGGACCTATTTGGTTCTAACAAGACTTCTTACCAGCAACACTTCTTGCACATGGATTGTGTTGGGAATCCTGTGTCATATAGGTCCAGGAAAGAAAGGGTTCTGACAAAATGTGGGGACAAATTCCAGACATATGAGGTGCTCAACAAGGGTGTGTCAGATGGAGCACAGAGCCACATGCAATTCAAGAGTAAGGAAAGCTATTTTGACCCAAAACAGGAAGAGAGCACTGGGGACCAGACAGAAAGATCTTGGTCCTCGTGGAAGAGAGAAGCTAAGTGAAGTCTGCCCTTGGAGCAGATGACACAGGCTCTGCTCTGTTCTTGAGGAGCTCATGGTCTAACGGAATGAACCACCAAGCTAATAAGTACCATGCATGTGAACAAAGAATGACCAGGCTCAGGAGGGGTTGTAAGTGAGCCTGCCTGATAGTGTAGTTCAGGCAAAGTATCGTACGTGAAGGTGACCCCCCCAGAGTGGAGACTTGCAGGATTTTTCTAGCTAGAGAAGGGCTGGGGAATCACTTGAACACAGTTAAAGAGATTGCAGTGGGTTGAATGGGGGCCCCCAAAGGTACACCCACATCCCAGGCCCTGCAACCTGGGAATGCAGCCTTTTTTGGAAAAGATGTAAATGAGTGAAGGATCTCAAGATGAGGTCATCCTGAAAGATCTGAGTGGGTCCCAAATCCAATGACAAGGGTCACACAGAGGAGAGACCCCCAGAGAGAGGGGAGGGCCACGTGAAGAGGGAGACAGAGATTGGAGGGGTGCCGCCACAGCCAAGGAACCCCTGAAACCACGAGAAGCTGGAAGAGGCAGGGAAGGATTCTCTCCCAGAGCCTCAGAAGGGAGTGTAGACTTGCTGACACCTGATTTTGAACTTGTGGCCTCCAGAACGGTAAGAGAATAAATTTCGGTTGTGCTAATGCTTGTGGCAGCCACAGGCAACGAACGCAGGGGTGTGAGAGGAAGACTGGTCCTGGGCTCTGTTCCCGGTGGCCGGGGCGGACCCCTGCGGGCTCCAATCTCCCAGACTCCTGTGCTTTCCAGTGGGCTCAGCCGACAGGAGGCGCTTGGCGGGGGATGGAGGGTGGGAAGAAGGGAATAGTCAGCGTATTTCTTCCTTCTGCCTCAGCCTCCAGAGGTATACCTCCAGTAGCAGCCATGTCTCTGCCTCGGCTCCCACACCTACCAAATAGCATCCTGTGATCCCACATCTCCCTGGGTGATCCTAGCCCCTGGTTCTAAGTCACAATAGTTTCCAGAAATAAAGAGTCCAGTGTGATTTGGACACAGGTCTTTTTCGGGAAAGAATGGGAGAAGAGTTTGAAAGAGTAGGCCACGCTGGATTGGGCTGGGCGGGTCCACATACACAGAAAGCCATCAGGGCACCAGAAGCAGAGCTTTGAGGCTCCTCTAACAAAACAAAAATCTCAACAGAAGTCACGGGCTCTTATCCCCGACTCGACATCTACTGGTACCCAGCTTAGTCACCATGAAGTCTCCAGACAGTTCCTGGCAGGGGACTGCATTACTTTGTGAGGGCTGCCATAACTGGGTGGCTTAAACAACAGAAATTTACTTGCTCACAGTTCTAGAGGCTAAAGTCTGAGAGTTTTGGCAGGGGTGGTTTCTTCTGAGGCTTCTCTCCTTGGATTGTAGATGGCTGTCATCAACCTGTGTCTTCACATGGTCTTCCCTCTGTACCTTTCCAAGTCTAAATCTCCTCCTCTTATAAGGACAGCAGTCATATTGAATTCGGGTCCACCCTAATGACCTCATTTAACTTAATTATCCCTGTAAAGACTCTGTCTCCAAATACAGTCATATTCTGAGGTAGTTGCGGTTAGGGACTTCAATATATGAACTTGGAAAGAACACAAACCAGCCCGTGACAGGGATTTACGGATCCATGGCAGACAGAAACGGTAAGAATCATGGCGTCCCCAATAGGAATCAGATGTAACCAGCAGGTGTTCAGTAAGAAACAAAGGTGCTGGGTGGACTTAGGGGTACCTGGCAGAAACTGGAAGGTGCTCGACAGGTGCCAGCAGCCTGCCCGGCAGAAGAGGCCAGAGCAGGGGAAAAGAAGGAAAAAGGAAGATGCCTTGCGGGATCTGACCGTATGGACAGCTGGACTAGCTCCTGGGAGCACGTGAGAAGCCAGCAAGCACTTCCAGAAAGCTGGAGTTGAGATTCTAGTGGCTGTTAAGGACGAGAGTGAGCAAAAGAAAGTTTTGCATTATTAATGGGATTTTTGTGTACCCCCAGGTTGATAAAATCTACAAGGTAAAATCTGTGCATTTTGAAAGGGATAAAGTTCTTCCTACCAGCACACCCTCCCCACCACAACACAAACATACACAGATGGTGTCTGGCCTCCTTTACACAGCATCCCTGTGGAGATAAAAACAAGAAAGCAGGGCCCACGAGCAGCCACTGCAAGGGAAGACAAAATCAGACAGCGGCAGCGGGGACTTGACTGGGGGCCCGGTTCAGGCAGAACAGCTATGTTTGCGTGTTGGCCACATGCAGACGTGCCGCAGCTCTAGGACCATAAGCCTATGTCCAAGGGAGCCATATACACGTGCTTTTGCAGATGAGACGCAATTTATTAATATGAGACTCTGCAGGGTGCATAGCAATAAATTGTAATTCGTGAAATTTATAAACTGAGATAGCACTAGTGAGGGTCCTGTGAATTGTAATTCTCTCCACCTGACAAATGAACTGCTCCGAGCAGCAATAGCGTCAGCGGGGTGAGAGAAATAAATCAGCCCGCTGAACTGGGGTAAGAAAGCAAACAGTTTTATGGGTCTACGGATCTTGAGAAATGTTGATTAAGTCAGATCTGGAATCCCCCCATGGTTGTTTTACAAGCGGCTTTATCCTGGAGACCCCCCAGGCCTCCCCATATTAACCACAATCTCCCAGGAAAAACGGGAAATGAGTTATACCGTGTTTGGGGTAGGAAACAAAAATATATTTCTTTATGGTCTTGGGAAAAGGTTAAGTCTGACCATCCAAGGAGTCTTCTGTGTTTCCAAGGTCTGTATTAGAAGAAAACTTTATGGGAGGTTTTCCACAACATTGATAACCTTCAGTTGTGGGACCCTTTGTGTGGGAATACATTTAGAATAAGCAGAACTCATCAGAGGTTAGCCTCTGAACTCACAAAGTATGGGTTTTACTCAGCAAGGGCAGAAAAAAGAGAACGTGGTGGGCAATATTAAACCAGAGACACTTGAACAAACTGCTTTTAATTACCTTTGTGTCCTAAGAGAACCCATTTGCTATCAAATAACTAATGTGCTAATGACAATTCAGTTCGTCCATTCTAGGAAACAGTTTGGTTTCAACAAATGGTCACATTTATTCTGAACTGTGGCCTTCAAATTTAAAATGTCATGTATTCAAGACTCATATTCCCTCTAGTTGATCTGAACTCCCAGACAGGAACTATTTAACTCGGAAGTTGAGTTGCAAGAAACAGCAGGAGAGAGGCAGCAACTCTGGAGAGGCAAGGGATAGGAGGACCAACATTGATTAGCCACCCATGTGCCAGCTGGTATGCTCAGGCTCTCCCAACCTTCGAGAAGCTACTACCATCTCCTTTTAGACAGAAAAGCGAGACTCAGAGAACTGAAAAAGGCACGATTGAACTGACAACTAAGTTTACACCCTTTCCTTTCAAAGTTGAGAACCCTAGAATCTTCCAGTTGAAAGAGTTCTCTCTCTGCTACCCACCCTTTCTTTCTCCCGACAGATGCAGACCCAACCCCGTCCCAGACCTAGATTACTGTGTCCCTGGTTCTTGACCACCTCCAGGGAAGGAGCAACCGCCTCCTCCTTAGGGCGAGAGGTCCAGGACACGCGGTCTGTGGCGCCCATTTAGCAAGGTCACCAGGTTTGAACAGAAAGAGAAGGTGTTGGGGCAATGCTCCTCATACCCCATTTGAAGTAGAGCCCGCAAGGCCCTGGGAATGTCCAGTTTCAGGAGCTGGCTGCCTGAAGACTGAGAAAAGCAGGTCACATCGGCGCTGTGGGGCAGACCCTAACAATTTGTTGCAGCTGCGGGAAACTTCTGAGATGTCTTTCACAGAAGCCCTGGCTCCACCAGGAGCGGCCGCGTGTTTGTGGGGCTGCAGGGCACTGGCAGCCCCGGCTCTGTCCCGGCTCCCCCCGGGGTCTGGCAGATAAGCAGCCACAGCCATGAAGCCTGACTTCAAAAACAGATCCTGGGGATGGCCACTTCCTGAAAACACACATTTCCTAATGTTGTGCAAAGTCTGGGCTGATCACCACGGGTGCTGCCACCTGAGCGGAAGCCAGGAGTCATTGCTCCGGTGAAAAGACTTACCTGGTCTGACTCTCCTCCTCAGGGTTGTGGCCAGGGGCTCCTACGTGAGGGTTCTCCAACCATCCCAGTGGACTCATTCCTAAACACATCCACCATCATGTTACCCTCCAGCTCCAAATCTTTCTCGCTTCCTCTCAGCCTAGAGCAGTGTTTGAATGAAGATACAGATCTCCTGGGGTTCCTTTTAAAATGCAGACTGTGATCTCCTAGGTCTGGGGTGAGCCCCGACTCTGCCTTTCTAGCAAGCTCTCTGGTGACTAGGATGCTTAGTCTTCGGACCACACTTTGAGAGGCAAAGACCCATACCGCAGGTCCCAGATTCCTAAACTGGGTGTTAAACACTCTGGGCCACCTCCTTCCACCTCCCACTACCCTCCTAACCTATTTTATCTCCCCCCCAACCTACTTCTGCTCTGCTCCAGGCAGACAACACCTAGCCCCCGGGACCCCTTGCTCAACCCCCTGCGGGGTTCCGGGCCTACCGTTTCCCGTGCCAGCAAAGCATGCATCCTTCTCTTTGCTTTCCATATCTTTCTCCCTTGCAACCCTAGCCTTCCCACAAGGACCATTGTCTTCCTAACAGGAAGAGCTGCTTTCCAGAGTTGTGGCACACACGGGAGCCAGCCCCGCTTTCTCAGGAAGTATCAAAACCAGGGATTGTTTGGGAGACAAAGACCTGGACCACCTCCCTCCATATGAAGCAAGCCCAGAAAACTGCCCCGGGCTGGCCCATCATTCTCCAGCTGGAAGCCCTGCTCCATGATGGTCATTTTGGAAGCAGCAGACTTTAGCTATGTGCCACTATTTAGGGACCAGAGCGCTTCATGTGCTGAACGGATACAACACTGTGTCCGAGCATCCAGCGGACATAGGTAGAGTTGAATGTTCCTGCTTCACGCTGGTGAGGCCAAATACCAGCTGATGGAAAGTGGATCGTGTACTTTCTAGAAAAATACTTTGTACCGTCTGATATTTAATTGGGAAATGTACTCTTAGCCATCCTTTGTTTCGATTTAAATATTCAAAAGCCTCTATCCTGACAAAGCCCCCTAAGAAAGGCTATCTGAGGCACTCCTTAATTTTCCCTTTTTGCTTCCAAACAGTGAAACTGCAGCCAAAATTTTCTGGTTATGGAACCTCTTCTGATCCTGATATCTCACGGGCTGTGGAAATTATTGAGAACTGGAATGAAAATTTCCATCTTATCTGCCCTCTGTTATTTGGCAGGGAAGGGTGTGGTGTTAAGAGTGTGCAGTGGGGCTTAGGGGAGGTTTAGCTTTGCAGAGACTGCAGTGGGTTCTCTCTTCCCCAGCTTTGCTGTCAGTTGTTTTGAGGGAAATGGGTAACCGGATCTTAGAATCCCTGGATGTGACGAGATAACATTGACTATAGGCAATTCTATTTACTGATAAAAATAATATATAGTTTTCAAATAGTCCCATAATGAGTCACTTCTAAATAGTCAGAAATACGTTTCCTGCAATTCTTCTTTGAGACTTGAATTAATAGTTTTATAAAATTACTCCCCTCACAAAGGTAGTCTATTGAATGCACATAGAATTAGCAACACGGTCTTAAACCTGCCGCAACCTAGACTTTGGGGACCCACCAGATATGCATCAAAGTCCAGAGCATATTCTCTAATAAGAAATATATTCCACTTCTAGCTCCTCTTCCTGAAAGTAACAACAACAAAAAATAGCATAAGAACAAGAGTTAGACGAAATCTATCAGCAAGTTTCCAGATTGCCAGATCACTGCCAAAAGCCAAACATCCCACATCACTGACAGATGTCGCTGAAGCCTAATCTAAAATCGTGAGTGAAACTGGGGACTCCTGAAGAAAAAGTAAAGTAGACTTGAATGCCTCATCTTGCTCTGCCACTTAGCTCTGTAACTTTGGGCAAGTCTTTTAAACCCTCTGAACCTCAGTTTCCTTATCTGGAAAATGGGATTAACAATTGCCCCACCTATCTTGCAGAGTGGCTCTGACCGCCAAATAAGATCATCCCCGAGCAAGCACCTTCTTAATTTACAATGATTTTAATGCCATGTAGTTGGCAGGCAGTGTCTTCTGCTGACCTCTTCCTCTGCTGCCCGCCCAGCCCTTCCCCCATAGCTTGGTGACTTCTGTAAAGGTGGAAGTGGAAGGAAGGAAAGCGACCAGTATTTTAGAGGAAACAGAATCTTACCCTGTTTCACCATGTGGTTCTTTAAATCTCTCTCTTCCATTTTCCTCACCGAGTCCCCAAATTCTCTGGTCCTATCTTGTTACCTTTCTCGGTAACAGAACTGACTAATTCTAATTAGTCTGGACAACCTATCTTTCCCCCAGCCCCAGGAAGTGGAGGCTATCATTGTGTTTCTAAAGGCTCTCTGAGGGGAGATGATTGGTTATCTTCACCAAATGATGGAGAAGGGAACTGAAAAGAATTCTAGGGCCTCCTCCAGGACGAGAAAGGGCTAGAGACCTGTGTTCCCAGGCAGAAAGGTTCTGAAAGCCCTCTAGGAAGACGGCAGGGCCTCGGGGAGAAATTACAGCCATGGCAAAGCTCTGCCAAGAGAAGGCAGAGCCACCAGCCTCCAAGGATGATGAGGACCTGGCAAATGAAACACATCCACGGTCACCCATGTGGACCGAAGACCAGAGGGCCATCCCTGAATGTGCCGGGTGGACATTCACAGGAACTGAGAGTAAGGGGGCATTTCTGGAAGGTCTGAGACTGAATTTCCCACCAGCCTGGCAGGATGGCTACAATAGCATATCAAATTTAATTTGGAGTAATAAAAGAAATGTGACATTTCTTATGCCTGATCATGTGGCATAGAATTCACACGCCTGTTGTTCTTTCTGGGACATTCTGGCAGATAACTCTGCTTTCTTTGGATGCTCCAGAGTTTGGGGGAAACGGTTTTAAAGATCAGCATAAGCTCTTTCTGAAGTTACCTTCCGCTCCCACCCCCAGTGAGAATTTACCCAGGGAAATACCAACCCAGCAAGTATTTCCTTCATAACTTGAAACTCAAACCCTGAGTGGCCTGCCTCCCCTTCACTCACACAGATTTCTCAGCAAAGCTTTAGTGGAAGAGAATGTTTGATCTTTCCTATATCCAAAATGTTACAAACAGTAAACACATCAAGAAACAAATATAAAACATCATGACTAGCAAGCACTGTCCATGGTTCCCAGGCAGGAATGAATGCTGAACTGCTACCAACTAAACTCACAATTTGGAAATAGATGTATCATTGTCCATATTTTACTCTGAGGAAACTGAGGCCCAGAGGTATTAACTAACTCGCTAAAGATTTCAAGCTATTAAGTGGCAGAGCGAGGACTAGAACCCACCTCTGCGTTCTGTTCTAGCGGGTTACCTAATCCCAATTATCTGCCTTCTTCAGCAAGATGCTTCTCTGTCAGTGTGTGTGTGTGTGTGTGTGTGTGTGTGTGTTGTGTGTGTGATGTGTGTGGGCGCACGCGCGCGTGCTCTGCTGCTGGATGTAGAACAGAGAGCACAGATTTTTAACTGTAACCATTGCCATATTTGTTTAACTCTGGGAGGAGAAACTATGAGCTCCAGTAGGCGTCCGCTGAGCTACGGCTGAAATGTGCCCATTGCTGATTTAATGTGATAATCAGGGGTGGGGGCCCTGGTGACAGACTGTGATGTATTGGCTGTTGTTCTGCACTTTGATGTTCTTTGGAATTTGTCAAAACTTCACTTCAGCACTCCAGAAAGTGCCATGGCGTCATCTGTCCCTCTCTCTGACCGCAGGAGCAAATGGCAGGGGAGTGGCTGCCACTTGAGTTCAGGTCAGCACCAGGTCAGAAAGTGGCAGACCTTTCCTGAGGACAGCCGGCGGCAGCCGCTCCCCAGGCTCACCACCGCCCACCCAGAGGATTCCTGTCTCGGGGGGATAAACATCTTTGCTGTCCCCAGCTGAAGAGGGACTGCAGATCCCTCCTGTCTCAGCTCAGTCACGGGGCTTCTGGAGAAAGGAATCATGTTCCATACCCTGGGTCATGGGGGATTGAGCCACAGGCAAGGAGGAGGGCTTGGAATGCAGGGGGCACGGCGGCTGAGCTTGCTACCTCCAGAAGGCTCCCTCTCAGGGCCGGGAAGCCGGCAGCATGCAGCCTCAGACCCCAGCCTCCGCCACGACTTTTGGCCACCAAGGTCACGGCAGAGGCAGCAGCAGACAGGAGGGCATGCTGATGCTCAGGTTCTCGCGGCCAGATGAGTCAGCCTGGGTCTCGCCAGCTGGAGAGGGATGTCTGTTTCCCAAGGCTGGTCTGGGCAGCATAAAGATTTTGGAACAATGTTGGCAGCCAGCACTGGGGACCTGTACAGCCATCTTGAGAGCAGCTGATTTCAGAAGGGTCACGCTGTCCTAGAGGTGAGGAACGGCAAATTTTGGTTGCCCCAACTCTCCTGTTGGAGGAGAGAGTGGTTTGCCTAGAAAACCCCATCACATTATTGGGTGACTTCATGTTGGCCTCTTGAGGACACTGGATATATCAGGTAGAATCTCAGTGGGTCCCCGTTACTGTGACATTGGCATCCTTGTTCTAATCTTTCTGGAACAAGGTGATACCACCTCTACAGCCAACCCTCAAGAAAACCAAGAAAAAGCCATGTAATCCTTCATTTTATTTTTAGCTCTCCAAATCTTAATTCCCACATCTATAACATGAGGTTTGTAAAGTTCTAACCTAGGGAGTTGTCTTAAGAGTTAAAGGCGACTATGTACATTAAAATATTTCAGCACAGTGCCTAATGCATACTAGATGCTCAATAAATCTTCATTTGTCCCCTTCTTCCTTGTCCCCTCCCTTTTCAGGATCCACTGTCACATTCTCTAAATGTCCAAATTAAAACGAACACCATTTTATAATAACCAAAGCTTAGGAAAGATGATGTGATGTTGTCTACCATGACAAAGTCAGGGATTCAGTGTGGTCTTGAGAGACAGCAGGATGCTTCCCACTTCCTAGTCTACTGTTTGAAGCCACATTATTGTCCCCCAAGCTAGGGGCAGAAAATTGTGCTGAGCCTTTATGGATGGTGCCTAGCTAGTGAGTGTGACAGTTATTACAACTCATGGAGGCAAAGAGGCAAAGATTTAAAGTTATGAGGCTTGGACAGCCCAGACGTGGGTCTGCAGGAGAGAGAACCTCAGCCCAGAGAAGCCATCAATTTCCCTTCCACTTAGGCTTGAAGGAGGAGCTTCCTTGCCAACTTCAGGGACCCAGAGAGGGCCACTGCTCGCTGTAAGCCAACAATTTCTGACAGGGAAGTGGCCTCAAGGGTCACCTGGGATTAACTACTGGGAAATGATTCCAGAAAGAGGCCACAGACATCGAGACAGTTTGGCTCCCTGTGCTGAGAAAGTGACGTCAGCCATGCAGATAAATTCCAAAGAATCTATCCCTCCCCCCCCACCCCCCACGACAATGCTTTACTAGCTTGTAAAATGTTCCTGAGCTCTTTCCATACTGACGACTTCTGGGGGCTGTCCAGGGCATCCTGGAAAATTACAGCAAGAGGGTGGCTTTCCAATTCTTCCTCACCCAGAGCCTAATTTCTTTTAGACTTAGTCTAATTTCTTTCCATTCTATCAATTCTTGTTAAATGCAGAAGCTTGTTCTAGTACTAATGTTGAATGCTGCTCAGAGTAGCCTGGGAAAATTACCAGTCTCAAGGTTCTGATCAGAAGATATACTACTGGATTTGGATGATGACTGCAACATTGCAATTATTACAATTTTCCTCTTGAGTTCTCACTAAGTTGTTTCTCAAGGTCTGCTTATGGGTACTTGTGTATACATTCTACAGACTAACAAACTGAGGTATAATCTGCTTATGGGCATTCAGCAAAACAGCTGCCCAATCAATCTAGAAGTCATGCTTCCTTGCTCCCGGACCTCCTCACCATCCTTCTTTAGGAAAAGAAAGAGACTCAAGAGATCAGACAAAGGTGGGAAGAGAAGGGTCTAAATTGAGCAGGAGTTCCCTTGATCTACCAAGCCCCCCAGTGTCCTGAAGGGAGCTCTTTGAGAGAAGAGATTTCCATGGGGTGGGGGGTGTATGGGAACCAATAAAATCCAAACAATTTGCTGCCAGCCCAGGTCACTTGATGGAGAAGGCAATCTACTTCTACAAAGAGCTTTTGAAAATATATAATATTTTCTCACTTTTTGCTGACAACAGAGCTATGACTATAGACTTACTATTGCCATTTTCCAGACAAGGAAACAGAAGTCTGGAGAAGGTAACTTGCCCAAAGTCATACAGCTAATAAGCAGTAAAACCAGACCACCCGGCAACCCAGCTTTTCTGAATCCAAGTCCACTGTTCTCTGCCCTATATTTCAGAAGTTATTACATGGAGGATTTAGCCAGAGCTTGTATCGGTGGATGGCAAAGGAAACATTTATCAAAAGAGATGTGACTGTGCACTAGGGGAGCTGACTTTTAAAAGAACATTCACTTGTCAGCTCCCTAAACTATTCACATAAAACTCAAATGGCAGAGGGTTCTAGGATAGCGATCACCTAAGGATCCTACTCTGGGTTAGGAGAAGTCTTAGAAGCCTTTCTCTGCCCAGACAACCCCTTAGGGCTGGTGTCTGTCCAAGATAGGAGTCTCATGTTCACTTTAATATGGGTCCAGGATGGGCCCCAAGACCTTGAACCCTAGAGCCTTAGAGGGATGCCCCAGGATATTTCAGCCCTCCTGAAATCCTAGAATCTGCTCTAAAAGGGTACAAACCTAGGCCTCATGTTCTTCCAGGATCTTGCAAAAGACCCAGCCTCCTGTTCTCTATCATATTCTGCACACATAGAGCTGGACCTCCAGAGGTAAAGTGGGGATACGACAATGTCCCCAGGTATCCACTCCAGCCTAGGCTCCGGCTTTGGGAGCCCAGTCTACAGCCAAATGGCTTGCCCTGGCCAACACAGTCATAAGCAGAGGCAATCACACTCCAAGCTAAAAAGGCGGAAAACCAGTAGGCAGGGAAACTGTTTTGTCATCCAAGGACAATAAAGTTTATGTATTCCCAGATGTGGGTCCTCCCACTTAATCAAAGCAGAGGCCCATTCCAGTGAAAAGAGCTTTTCTCCAGCAAAATGGAAAGGCAGCTTCTTTAGGGCTAAATTTAGACTTCACCCACAGGGGAAGGACTCCAGTTCTTCAGGGCTGCCGACAGAACAAGCAAACGGTTCAGTGTCCCAGCTGGCCACAGCCAGCTCCAGAGCTGAGCCAGTATGAGTCTGAAATGTTCCCAGCCCAGGAGTGTGGGCTGTACTGTCCCTGGGGCTAGGCTCTGCCCTCAGCTTGATCACAGCTTAGAGGGTATCCAGCTTTGGGCATTTGGCTGGTGTGTCATCTCTATTCACCTACTCTGCCCAGGGGGCAGCCACTCGATGCTCATTACCCCAAAGACTGGGGCTCCAGAGGATTCAAGGTGCTAGAAGGCCAAACTTCTGCCCTCAGGCATATTCTAATGGTATCTTGGAGATCCAACACTGAAAAGGGTGATGCTTGGCAAAATGGCCAAATTAATATACAGAGCAATATACAGGGTAATATGGTCCCAAAGAAGAGAGAATAAATTACTCATGGTCATGGAAGGCTTCAGTGGAGGAGTGGGAGTTTTTCTCCTGCAGCAGGGCCTCTTTCTCCATCTAAAGCTTGCAGTGTCCTCTCACTAAGTCAGTACTTTTTCTAAATGGCCCAAAAGCAATCATGGCAGAATACTGAGAGGCTTGCCCTGTTTTGGGAAAAAGTTAGTGTGGTCCCTGCCAAAGAAAGCCAAACAAGTTCCATTCATTTCTCTCTTTGGCCAAGTAAAAAGGAAGGTGGAGGAAAGTGACATTTTCCCAAAGGCATCAAGATCAGGCTTCCCATCCTTAGCTCTCGGACAGTATGTGCCAGTGTTCACCCATTCACTATTGTCAAATCTAATCACAACTTTGTACCAGGCAGGGCTGGGAAGACTTGGAGGGGGAGTGATAACAGTAAAAATGGACTACATCCTTCTCATCCAGCATTCCTGTAGATATGAATCAAGGTTCGCTTAGAAGGTGAAATAAGATGAAAAATACACCTCCTGAAACAAGTCACATTGCACACAGACACAGTTCTACCTCCTGAGAAACCTCTTGCTGACACAGCCAATCACCACCTTCACTGTGCTCTCCGGGTCCTGCCCCCTTATAGCTCAGTTGCAGCACTTATCCCTCTGTAGGGTCATTAATGGTTTATATGAGCCTCCCCCAGAGACTAGGTACTACTTAAAAAAAAAAAAAAGTGTCTTGATCTTATTTCCTTTTGAATCTCCAATTCCTGGCATACGGCAGGCCTTCCACTGACATTAAATGAATGAATGCATTGAACGAATGAATGATACTCAAATGTATAAACCATCTTACTTAAATATCTCGGTGTCTTTCTTAATAAAAGAAGTTGGTACGATTCAAAGATTAATAGAGTTCCATGAAAAAGAAATGGTATTCCAGATCTTTCCCCAACTATACTCACTAGTTCTCATTAACTGAAAAGAACAAAGCTACCTTGTGTATCTCTCTCTCTTTCTGCTTCCCAGAGGAGGCTACCCTGCCTTACTCTAATGTGATTCCCCTGGCAGTAAATTAAAGCAGTATATCAAAGACCCAACTGTACTCACTCTCTGCATTGAAGCCCCTCAGCAACTTCCCAGCCTATCTGTCCCTGCACCAATGATATGGCTACTAGTAGGCACTATGGGAGGGAGTTCCTAGACATACCAGATAGACTCCAGAGATCAGTTTCTTTGAAGAACTCTCCCCACCAATCCTTATATGAAATACATATAGGGAAAGTCAGAAAACAGAGAATACAGGTGGGAGAATTCCCACTTAAGGAGTGGGAGGATTCTCAGATGACCTAATCAAGCAAAACAATGATCCTATCTTATAATATCAATGCCAGGGATATAAATAATCAAAAGAGAAGCATGCCTGTGTTATCGTTTCTGAGCCACAATTTGTTCTGCATTTTGCCCAGTCAACCAGGAAGAGAGAGAATGTATCCTTTTTTTTTTAAAGATAAATTGCATGGCAGCTAGACACAGCCAAAAGACGCTTGGGCTACAAGGCAATGTATCGAACAAGAATACCGGAGATCGCTGAATGGAAGGATTACTAGGATGGACGTGTGTGTTTCCTGTAACAATAAATATAAATGATTATACATTACCATGATTGAACTTCAACTTGATGTTTTAAGACATTGGACTTAGCTGATAGGAACTACTGCCCTCTACTGGATGGAATGTCACAGGAATGTCATGATTGCATATTTGCTGTTGCCTGGATGCTTTCATGCTTCCAGGGGAGAAAAGGCCATGATGGTGGCAATGATGAGATCAATGATGGGAGAAGAGGAGGGAGAAGAGAAGAGAGAGAAGGAAGAGATAATAACTATGGCCTTGGGAAGAATCCCTTAGATTTATACAGCACTTTAGTTAATCTTAGAAAGGGTGTTCACACAAATGGTCTTACTCGAGCTTCACAATTTTCACAATTATCCTGTGAGGATGATGGTGTTGCAAATGAAAAGACTTAGCAAAGATGTCAAACCATTTGCCTATAGATTCAGAGCCAGTAAGGGGAAGAGCTGAGATTCCGACTTGGGCTTCCCAAATCCAAACCCTGGAATAATTTTCCTTCACTCTACTTATTTGGTGGGTTTTACTTATATTTTCTTCAATCTACGTTTTTGGGAAGAGTTTCTAAAGTCTCCTTTATGTGTCAAAGACATAATTCATTCATAAACATTTATTATACACCTGCTCTGTGCCTGGTCCTCAAGCTATAAACTGGGGAACAGCAGAGAACAAAACAAAGTCCAGCTCTCGTGGAAGGGGCAGTCAACAAACATGGGAACAAATCCATAAGGATCGTGAAGTCAGAGTAATAAATGGTTGGGAGGCAAAGAAACAAGGTGAAAATGTACAATGGCCCCAAAGTGAGAATGCAAATAGTAAATGACAAGTTTTGACTGCTAGTATTTTTAGAAAGGTCACCTCTAATGGCAGAGCACCAGCCTTGGTCTTCCCAAACGTAAGTCCAAAAATCATTGGTCGATATCAGAAGAGTGACCTGGAAATGGGCATTTGCCAAGACACCCCTTTAAGAAGCCCCTGAAGTATACAGGTAGGAAAGAACTCCTCTAGAAATGTGTATATTTTTCTATTGACAAAGATTAAGAGAGCTCGTTTCTAAAATATCTCTATGACTGTTATATATTTAATTTGTCCAACCAGTTACATGACTTGAGCACCTTTTTTTATAATACCCCAAACCTATAAACAACCCAATGTCCTTCAACAGATAAATGGTAATACAAATTATAGAGCAACCACATCATGGAATAGTATTCAGCAATGAAAAGAAACAAACTATTGATACATGCAGCAATTTGGATAGATCTCAAGGGCATTATACAGTGTGAAAATAACCCAATCCCAAGAAGTTGTACAAGTGTATGATTCCATTTGATTCCATTGACACAACATTTTTGAAGTGACAATTTTGTAGAGATAGAGCCTAGGTAAATGGCTGTCTGTGGATAGAAGAGTGAAGGAGGCTATGGCTACAAAGGGTGGCTCCTTTGTGGTGACAGAACAGTTCTGGAACTTGATGTGGTAGAGGCTGTATGAATCTATACAAACTATAAAATATCATAGAATTACATACAAAGACATACCAAAAAATGTGTGCATGTACTCTCAAATACAGAAAACAAAGTAGCGGTTGCCAGAAGGAAGATGGATGGGAGAATGGGTGAAATAGATCAAGGAGATTAAGAGGTATGAACTTCTAGTTATAAAATAAATAAGTCCTGGCGATGAAAAGTACAGCATAGGAGGTACAGTCAACAATATTGTAATAACACTGTGTAGTGACAGGTGGTGACTATGCTTATCATGGTGAGCACTGAGTAATCCATGGAAATGTTAAATCAATATGTTGCACACCTTAAGCTAATAAAACACTGATGTTAATTATACAAGAATGAAAAAAAGCAAAAAAAAAGTGTGCATGTAAAAACTGGTGAAATATGATAAGATTTATAGTCTAGTTGATGGTTTTGAGCCAATTTCCTTGCTTCATAATGCTCTGTTACATGAGAGGGCATCATTGGAGAAAGATGGGTGATGGGTACACTGGACGTTTCTGTTCTACTATTACAATTTATTGTGAGTCTATAATTTTTCAAAATTAAAAAAAAAACAACAGAAGAAGAAGAAGGCCTCCTTGGTACGACCCAACTGGTTCTGCTGTTTCCCTTAAAGAGGAGAACCCTGGGATCCTTGTCTTTAGAGGCGTGTACAGTGGGCAAATAATCTGACAATGATGAGATGCCATATGATTCGCAGGAAACAAAAACAGAAGAAATCAGGATTCACGATGAATACCGCGTTTTCAGATATAACAAAGTTCTGCCCTGAAAATTCACCCCACCAACCCAAGACCCAATCAGCACCCTGCAGTGCAGAAAAGAGTGCAGGGAAGCACCAGGCTGGGACAGATCCTTCAGCCTTGACCTCCTTAATGCGGCTTCTCTGTGGTTCATAGGGCCCAGAGCTGGGGCAGCAGCGAGAGCATCTGTCGGCCCCACTCACAGCAGTCAGGTGGGAACCATGGGGGCTGTGGTGGCTCACATGGAAGCTGCTCCAAGGCTGGGGACACAGTGGGAAGAGCCAGGAGAGGGCATGGTCTTGGGCACTTTGGGGAGCACTCAGGGGAACACTTGGGTGGGGGGCTGGCACTGCTGCTGGGTTTGCTGGCTGGACATCTTGGGAATTCAGTCAACTCCGAAAGACGTATATCTTTATTTTGGATTAGATGGTTCTCAGGATGATTCCAGCCCTAATATTCTGCATTTCTGTGAGTCATCTAAGCTAATCGAGTCACTGTGATTCAGCACTCACTTGTACTCTTTGCCCTCAGCTTCCTGGCAGGCAAAGTGAAGTCACTTTTTTGTGTACCAAATATTTGACACTCATCATGGACAACTTGTATTATTGACTATGGTTTTATAAGTATTTTGTCCCACAACTTGCTAATGAATTTCCTGCTTGCTTATTCTCAGAATTTGTAAACAAACTTCCCTGCTGACAAACCTGAAGCCTGGCAAGACAGAACATGGAATGAGCAGGAAGTTGATCGGCAGATCCCAGCCCCCACAGCATGATCAGCAAGATTTCCAGCAAAGCACTCAGCCCTGGAGGGTCAGGGGGCTCTCTGGTTTCTCTCTTTGCTGAGGCCAAAAAAGAGCACAGGTAAGTAGAGAAGGACCGCCTGGTGTGAAAGACAAAGCCAGTGGCTTGAGACGTTTTGGGGAGCAGGGGACATATGATTTGCAAAAAAAAAAAAAAAAAGTTATTTTTCCTTTCTGTTAAAGTTGCCAAGACCTGAAGGTGCTATTGTTATTGCAGATAATACTGTTGTTTAGCTAGAAAGTGCAAGAATGAACCATTAGCATGGAGCATTTAGCAAAGTGATGATTATAAAATGAATAGCTACATGCCAATGGGAGCGGGGAGGAAATGTTGTCTAATACCAAAAAGAAATCCTCTTAAGGAAGAGATAAACATGACATTATGATGAGCCATTGGAAAAATTGCCCCCAGGGATGAGCAGGTGGCCTAGGAGTAAGACCAAGACAGCCTTCAGCTGCCCTGCCTCCTAGACGAGCAGGAGCTTGGGAGGCTTGGGGCAAGGACACTGGGAGGAGGGAGAAGAAGAAGAACCTAGAATCTGTGTAGAAATTAACATTGCTGAAAATTTCTCCAGGGTTGGAACAATCTACAAACTTCCAGGAACAAGAATAACGCCCCTTCCCCTAAAAAAAAAAAAAAAAAAAAAAAAAAAGTCTGAGTCCTAATCCCTAGAACCTGTGAGTGTTACCTTATATGAAAAAAAAAAAAGGAATCTGCAGATGGGATTATTCTCCCAGATTTTCCAGATGGTCCCTAAATATAATTGCATGTATACTTCTGAGAGAGGCAGAGGGAGATTTGACCACAGAAGAGAAGGCAATGTGGCTACAGAGGTAGAGATTGGAATGGTATGGCCACAAGCCAATGCCAGAATCCACCAGAAGCTGGGAGAGATAAGGAAAAAACTACAGCGTCCAGAGGGAGCGCAGCTCGGCTGACACCTTGACTTGAGTCCAGGGATGCTGATTTTGGACTTCTGGCCTCTAGATCTGTGAAAGAATACATTTCTGTCATTTTAAGCCATCAAGTTTGTGGTCAATTTTTATAGCAGCTACAGGAAATGAATACAATAGCTGACCTCAATTTTGAGAAATTTGCTTTGCTGTTCTGATAAATAATCCCTACCATACTGCTAAACGGTCATATCAGCTTTGCTTATAAAAGCAAAAAATTGGAAACACTCTAGAATTTCTATAAATAGCAGTTTAGTTTAACAAATGATGCTATTTTGTTAAGTGGTGTACTATACAACTATTAAAAAGAAATGGCAGAAGTATGTTTGCTGACATGGCATTAAGTTCATAATACACGTAGTATTTGAGTAAAAACGCAATACCAGTTATGTGCTAATTTTTTTAGATTTAAATTTTGATCCATTTGGAAGTTATCCTGGCATATGTCATGAGGTACAGAGATAGCTTTATCTCTTTCTGATTGGCTATGATTTTATGATCTGTTCTAATACCACTTATAGAGTAGCACAGACTTCCTCCACTGATTTCCCATATATTCGATTCCTATTTACTGAGGCTTATTTTTGGACTCTTCAGTGTATTCCACTGATCTGTCTGTGTGTTTTCATGCATCACTACCACATCAGTGCTATTTCTAAGTAGTTATAATTTAATATCTATAGGATGACTTCCCTCACTATTTTTTTCAGAATTTTCCTGTTCTCTTATAAAAAATTTTTATTATTAAATTGTAGTTGACATACAGTGTTATATTAGTTTCAGGTGTACAACATAGTGATTCAACAGTTCTATACATGACTCATGCTCATCATGGTAAGTGTAGTTACCATCTATCATCATACAATGTTATTACAATATTATTGGCTATATTCCCTTTGCTGTATTTCAAATCTCTGTGAGTTATTTATTTTATAACTGGAAGCTTCCTGCTCTTCTTGGTTGAGAATTACCTCAGCTATTTTTTTAAAGTCCTATAGGTTATTTTTTGTTATGATCATGTTAAATTTATAATTAGTGAAAATTGACCATTAGTGAAAATGGTATTCTTCCCATCCGAGAATTGGTATGTCCCCCGATTTGTTTGTGTGTATATGTGTGCACATGCATGCTCTTCAGAAGTGATTTTGAAGTTTTCTTCCTATAGTTTTTTAATCCTTATGAAGTTTACTCTTAAGTATTTTATCTATTTTGTTACTATTAAACATGTGATTTTTTTTATTATACTTTCTAACTTTGAAAGCTATTTATTTCTTTTTATTAACTTTGTACCCTGATATATTACTAAATTTTCTCACTTTTTGGTGGTTTTTCAGGTATGTTCTTGGATTCAACAGATTTATAATAATATCTTCCACAAAGAGTGATAGCTTTATTTCCTCCTTTCTAGTTTTCGTAGCTATAATCTTTCTTATATATCAGTGTGCACCTCCAGTACAATGATAAATAATAGCAGTATTTATATAATATTCTTGAATTCGGTGAGAATGCTCTTAGCATTAAGTATGGTACTAGCTTTTGGGTTTGAGATACATGTCAATGAGGTATCTGTTATTAATTTATTGAGTGTTTCATTAAGAATGGACATGGGATTATGGCAAATGATTTTTCTCAGCATCTATTAAAATAATTTTTATAAAAAATTATTTTTCTTACATTAATACAATGAATTGATTTGAAAATTTCTTAATATTGAACCAAACTTGCATTCCTAGAATACCTACCTAGATATAATACATTATTGTTTTAATTTGCCATTGAATCATGTTTCTTCATATTTAATTTAAGATTCTAGAATAAATGTTCATAGAAAAATTACTCTTTAACTATTTTTTGTAATCTTTTAAGGGTTTTGGTATCAACATAATGTATTTTGTCAAACAAAATTGGAAGTTTTTCTTCTTTTTCTATGCTATGGAATTATTTAAAGATTATTTAAATAATATTAAATAAATTACTTAAATTTGTTTAAAGATGTGGTAGAATTGCCCAGTGAAACCATCCAGGCATAGTGCTTTTGTGGTGGATTACTCTTTGACAGCTTTCTCTATCGGAACTGATTGGTTTGGATTTTCTTTCTCTTCTTGGGTCGGTTTTGGGAAAATTATATTTTCCTGGAAAATTTTCCATTTCATCTGGGTGTCAAAATTATTTGCATATGGTTGAACAATACAGTCTTTTATTATTCTTATTTGCTCTATTTCTCTTACCTTTCTTTACTATTTCATATTTATATAGAAAAATAGGAAAATTTTTAAATTTAACTTTTAAAAGGTTTTAAAAATATGACTCACCATCCAGAACCCATAAAATAGAATGGACAAATTCTGCCATATAAAATTTTAAAAAAATCTTTGCATAGCAAAAGTGCTATAAGCAAAATCAAAAGTTTGACAACAAATTGAGGTAACATTTCCAACTTACATAATAAATCAAGAATTAATATCCTTATATATTTATGAGATATGTTTTAAAAGCTTTTGTAAATACAAAGGGAAAAAACCAACAGCCAATAGAAAATTTACCAAAGGATACAACGGAAAAAACATTACATATGGCTCTTGAACGTAGGGACAGATGCTTGCTCACTCATAAGAGAAAGGCACATTAAAACATAAGTGAAATACCATAGTTTAGACATATATTGGCAAAATGTAAAAGTCTGAGTACATGCTCTTTGTGCGGGGGTGGGGGGAAGCTGGGGGAAACAGTTACACTCATATAGTGCAGGTGGAAGTAGAATTTCATAAAATATTTAAGCAGGAAAAGTTGAGTGTCTCCAAAAACCAGGAAAATGCTTTGACCCAGACATTCCACCTGCAGAAACAAGCTACATTTCCCAGATTGACAGGCAAATGCATCCTCTGACACCATCTCTGCTTCCAGCAAGTTCCACAAACTCTCACCGGATGGGGACAGTTTTCACACAATGGAGGACAGGCACCACAACGTGCTGACAAAATCACACTTGCTGATGTTGGCCAGAATATTTCTTACAGCTGGTTCTCTTTCCTCAGGATCTCGCACCTCTCAACAGACCTTGCTATTCCATCACACAACACAGCACCTCTGAATCCAAACGGCGAAAAACCACAAATGAGACAGGTACTCCCACCATGGACTGCTCTGAGATGTGATATGAATTAAAGTCACCCTTCCCCCCCACACACACACACTTTTTAATTCAGACCCTCTATTACTTTTTTTCAGACCCTCTATTAATTTTGTTACTCAGGGGTGATTACCCCAATTTTTCTAAATTTTATTTAACAGTCTGCCCTTCCCTTCAACTTTATGCCATGTTTCTAGAGAAGGCTTTTGGTTGAAAGTATCCTCCTTCCTTGTACTTATGAGTCTGCGCATACTGTCTTCCCTGCTTTCTCATAATTCCATATTCTTCATGGCAATAGGAAAAGTGACATGAACTCTCTTTACCAAAAATGGTCATGATCCTAATATAACATAACCCATTTCTATCACCTTCTGCACTTTCCCCCCAGATCAGTGCAGCCCTCCCTGTCCTCCTGCTCTACTACTGGAATAAGAGATAATCAGAGATGGGGTCCTGGGCCCATAAGAAAGGCGATGATCAAAGGGTTAACCCCTTTCCTCCACAGAGTGAAGCATTTTTGCTGACCCAGTGTGAGATGGGTTGGCCCAAATTCGATTTAACTGCAGTCAACAGGAAAGTGGGAAGGAAAATAGGATTTCACAAACAAAGCATTAAAAAAAAAAAAAAAAAAAGGAGTCCATGGCAGGAAATAATTATTTGGGCAATTGTTCACTTTGTGAAGGGGCTGGCCTGTATGAGTATCTATCAGGATGCAATGCTGTGTCCGGGGTTTCTCCGCAGCACCCTGTCTGGTCTAATTAGTTACAAAAGTGGTTCTATGGGCTGAAGAAATCTGCAATTGTGTTGGATTTCAGGGGAATGAACACATATGTCATTGAAGTGGAGTCTGGCACTAGCTTATTCTGGTGAAGCCTCAAGTGGCCGGCCAGAATGGAATCAATACGAAAGGAAGCTCTGAATGCCAACAGAAGTGGTTTACAAAAATAATTCACTGACCATTCCATCTGCCTCGGATTAAGCATGTTAAACGGTTCAGTTCAAGTTAACATTTCTAATATATAGATATACATAAATAAACAAAACCACATATTTTTATCAAATATTTGCGTTTGAAAACCTCCACCGACACACACGGAACTCGAACTGAGCTCTTTCATCTAACCATATATTTTCCCCTTTAGAACAGTTACACTAAAAACATGTAATCTGAAAAAGAACTTGGATTGTTCCATTAGAGAAGAGTAAACCCCCTTTGGAAAGGAAAGTGAAAATAATATTTTCAGAATGAAAATCCCTCAATCTGTAAAGGAGTTTTAGATTTGAGTCTCAAGAAGGTCAGCCAAAGATTCAATTGACATGGGAAACAGAGGGGGTCTTGGGGAACCCAAGCCTAGCAGATTGGTTTATTCACTGTCCCAACAATGGGTGCTAGAACCAAATGCATAATCTGCTGGTGTCATAAAAACATCAATTTGCATGTAAAATCCATCAACTGCATCTTAAAATCACATAGAAGGTGACATGATGTAATAGACAGATCATAAATAAAAGATGTCAACATATATTGAATACTTGCTAAACTAAATCCTTCTCATGTAATTGTTGCAACCCACCCTATGGGGTGGGTATTTTATTATTACCCTTATTTAACAGATGTGGAAACTGAAGCACAGAGTGGTTAAGTAACTTGCCCAAGGTCACAAAGCCAGTGAATACACAAAGCCTGGAATGGGACCCAGGATCTGATTCCAGATCACGCTCTACTATGCTCCCTCATGTACGTAAAAAAGGCAAGAGAGGGGGCGCCTCGGTGGCTCAGTCAGTTAGCATTGGACTCTTGATTTCGTCTCAGGTCGTATGTCTCAGGTCATAATCTCAGGGTCATGGGATGGAGCCCCACATCGGGCTCCATGCTGGGCATGGAGGATGCTTGGAATTCTCTCTCTCTCCCTCTGCCCCTCCCCACCCCACTTGCATTCTCTCTCTTTCTCTCTAAAAAAAAAAAGGGGGGGGGGGCAAGAGATTGGGGATAAACAGAAACCCAAAGCAGTTTCCCAGAGCAAGTCCTAGGAACAGACAGAGCAAGATTCACCAACTCATCTGTAGGCCTTTACCTCCCCTTTACACCCCCATATCCACACCTCCACGGGGTTCTAAAATAAAGAGGGCATAATGGGATAACTTTAACATTCCATCAGGAAAAGGAAGCTGGCTGCTTCCCTGGAAACGAATCCCCAGGCCCAGCTAAAGGATGGCTTTGCAGAATGTCAAACTCAACCCTGCAAATGAACGTGTCCTGCCAAGTCAAGTTTAAGCCTTAGTGCTTTGGTGCCCCTGTAGGGTCACATGGTGCGTGATTTACTTTATCTAGTAAAGAAGTAGAGAGTGGAACAGGAAGGCAAAGGCCTGATGATTTGTGAGCACCTACCATGAGCTCACACGATTCTTGGTGTGATAAGCATTTTCCCAGCTCACCTCATTTGAGCCTCACACCAAATCCATGGTTACAGATGGTGAAACCAGAGCTCCGAGTGTTTAAGTGGCTTGTGCAGAGTCACACAGGCAGGAAGTGACAGAGAGAGGATTTGAGCCGGGCTCTGACTCCAAAGCCCTTGTTTGCCTGGTGATGCCTGGCAGCCCTGCCACCAGCCTCAAAGGCCACTTTGTGCAAGTTTGTCAAAGGTGCCCTTGCTCAAGACACTTTTCTACCAACTGCCAGGAAACTGTCGTAATCATTATAAAAATGTACAAGATGAACGGCTGCCCGTAAGGGGTAGCCCTGATCCTGGACAATAGGAACTTAGGTCCCCAGCATGTTCTCCGTGTTGGGTCCCGTTGGCCCCGACAGAGTGGACCCCTTGACTGTAACCCTCCTACATGGGCAGAGGCACGTCCTGCTTCGGGTGGTGTGGGGTGTGAGCTCATGCAGCTCCTGTTCAAGCTGAGCAAGACCACGGAGAGTTTCCAGCACTCAAGGTAACGGGAAATGTTGCGCAAAGTAGGTGAAAAGCCTTGTCTAATATTTCCATTTATCTACTTTGTCTGTCTGAATAAGTGTCATTAATTCAAACCATTTCAAAATGGGGCTTAATGATGTGTGAGAGCGGAAACCCCCAAGCGCCAGGCCTCTCCACACCACATCCTTGCTGACGCTATCTCTTGCTTGAAGCGATCAATTGAACCCCAGCAAATGCGCTGTGAATAGTGCAGCTAACCTGACCGCTAATGCGCATGTGTCTGTGTGTCTGCGGCAGGGGGAAGAGCGGTTGAGAGAGGCAGCCAGGGCTGCTCTTCCCAGATGCATTTCCCCGGCCTGACTTCCCTTCCTCCCCACAGCGACCCCTCCTTCTCAGAGCCCCCCACTTTGAGACCACACGAGGGACACTTCAAAGGAAGAAAAGACAGATGAGCGTGATTTTCTCTCTAGGAAATACCCCGCAAATCAACTACTTTGCCGACTTCTCGCTGCTAATGCGGTTCGTAGAGACAGCAGAGTTCTTCCTGCAACACTGGCCAGCCTCTCTAATGCTGCAAAAGTCCCTCAGCCAGGAGGAAAACCCATCCCTTTCCAAAAGCAAGAGAAAAGTCTGAAAGCTTAGCAACGCACAACTTTAATATTTTGGTTGATAACATGCCATGAACTCAGAGTATTTTCCATTTCCTCTTTGTCATGTTTCCAATGATTTCAAAGGTCTTTATTGAATCTATCAAAATCTAAATATGGTAAAATTAGGTAACTTTTTTTTCTAAAAAAGTATATGCATCCAAATAAGTCTCATCCTCTTCATAGCAGATTACTATATGAGACCTGGATTTATTTGAGTGCAGCCTCTCTCCCCACTTTTCCCCAACACACACACACACACACACACACACACACACACACACACACACACAATCAGTTATCTGTCTGTGTGAGAAATTCCCTTGCAATTGCGTTCAATGCTTAGCCCATCATTTTTTAATCTTCATGATTGCATAGTATGATTTGTGGGAAAAGTCCAAGAAGATGAGTGCTTTATTTCAAAGAAATAATCAACCTGGAGTATAGTATTTGAGGGTCAAAATTAGATTGCTCTAGAGCAAAAAAAAAAAAAAAAAAGCTGATTTTTATCACATGGCTTATAAGTGGGCTCTGCAAGCTATTTCAGGGCCGCAAGTACCAACATATTCTGAGCAGACTGAAGCATCTCCAGCTAAATGGATACTGAGGACATTGTGAAACTTCAAGGAACCTGTTTCCTCACTGGCAAGACCGAAAAATTAACAGCTGTCCCACCTGCCCCACAAGGCCCCCTGAAAACCATTTCAGGAAGACATGTTTTTCCAGAAGTCATGTGCATTCTAGTCCAATACCCAAAACATATCAAAGCATAGCTGTTCCAGTCTGAGCACCAAGGAGGAGGGCAGAGCCCTGCCTGTTTAACCCCTGGTACTCAAACCCTCCCCACATGTCACCCATCCCTGAGGCACCTTTGAGATCTCCTACCCTCATCCACAAGGAGCCCAGCATTCATAAATCTAAGCCAACTCTAGAGAAGTCTTTGTTACCTGTGAAGCCTGGGATAAACATGAGTCTATTGTCCCCAGCTTGCTCAATTAGCCACAAGGTCCATCCTCTGTAGATGTTTATGGTCACTGATAAAATGATAATCATTTCAAAACATTTGTCTACTGGTTGACCCTGGCCCTGACCTCTAGCAACTTACTGGACATAAATTGTCTTTCTAACAGTTACCACTGTGGTAGGCAGAATTTTAAGATGTCCTCCAAGATTCTCATCCCTACACGTCGAATCCAAAACTAACTGAGGCACTCCCCATCCACAAGTCACACCTTAGACTAATTACATCAACACCTCAGGAAGGTGAGGGTCAATATGTTTTAAACCTCCTAGGTGACTCCAGTGAAAGCCAAATTTGGGGACCACTGTGATCTGAGGGTAGAACAAGATTTGACTAGTTGGGAGAAGGCTTTATCTCCTGGTAGAACTCAAAGAAAATGCTCAAGAGCAAAAACTCATATTCAGGTGTTGGTAGGTTATTCCGATGGAGTGTATCTCCATTGTTGGATTGCTCAACAGAGAAAGGCACAGACATTATCTGTCTTGAAAACTTTCATATCCCCCAGGATTTATCTGCACATAGTTGGTGCTCAAAATGTTTATGAAGATCCTATCGTTCAGTGATTCTCAGTTCCACTTGGAGGAGTATGGAAATACTGCAAAGTTTCCTAATGTAAAAATCAAGTGCATTCACAAAAGAAACAGGCCTTCTGCTCACCTTTGCCAGGAGCAGGCTTTCGTAGGACATAGAAGGTTTTTTCTCAGAAATGAGGAGGAGCGTAGTGTGGAAAGACTGTCATTAGACTTTTCCTTAAGTCCTTGAGCCCTTATGGAATTGACATTCTACAACGTGGGATAATGGCAGGTTTTCCTGCATTTATGAGTTTCCAGAGAGTGTTTTAGAATCCTCACATTATTTTGTGTATTCTTAATACTTGGACACCAGGGCAGGGTGGGAGGGAGGGACATTTGTGCTTCTGGTGACATACTCCGTTGAATAAGGCCTGTAAGATGCATTTGCTGGCTAAAGTGTGAGACCTTAGATACCAGGTGGATTCAGTGTGATCACTTTCCAGAATCCTTCCCACATGAATTGCATCCTTGGGCCTTCTCTGCTCCTCCTGATGTTGGCATGATGAGCTGGCATTCTCAATTGCCTGGAGTTTTTCCCACATTCCAAACACCTGAGATTGCCCCTCTGTGGATTCTCTCACAGTGACTCCAGTGAAAATTCTAATGGGAGATTTTCCCACACTGCCAACGTGCAAGTTTTCTCTCCTGAGGTCAGTTTATGGCTGAAGCTTCTCCCCACGGTGGCCCTGTGGATCTCACAGTCTCATGAGCACATATGCTAATCACATTTTGAGATACTCTGAAAATGTAAGTTATTTCAAGTGTCCTTCTACTTCAAATGTGTGAATCTGTTTTTATTTGGCCAATGGCCTAGACAAATACCATTAGCATTTTGAGCATAGGTTGGCACAACAAACTTTTCCATAAAACGTTTTTTGAACACACAAACAGCACTTTGTCAGAGGCTTTCCCTGCTGCTATTCCCTGGCCCAGGAACCTGAAGCTCAAACCTCTCAGCTGCCACTGTGCACTGCTTCTTTGCAGCCTTTAAGCTTAAAGACCACCAGTAAGCTTAAAGGGAAATGCAGACCTGGGGAAGCAATGTCTGGGGAGGGTAGTCTGAAGATAAAAATTGTGCAACTAAAAGGTTTCCACAGTTAATGCAGCTCTTTCCCACTGCAAAAGGGTACCTTTAAGAGCTGCCATTTCCTTTACATTAACTAAAACTGGACACATCTGTTGAAAGAAGCGTGAGAGGAGAAGACAACAGCTATTATGATAGTCGGGCAAAATGAGAGTTGTGTGTGTGTGCGCGCGTGTATGTGTGTGTGCACGCACGCATGTGTGTGCCCATAAACCACTAAAGAAAGTGCAAAGAGGCGAGTCTGGTGGAAAGAGTACCGTGGAGTTGCTGTCAGTTATTATTTATACAGCATCATAAATGCATGGCTGTCAAAGCCAACGGCCATCTTACTTAACTGCTACCTAAGTGCTGGCAATGCAAGACCTCAGAAGAATGACTCTCCTATTTAATATTTAACCAGATGCTTCCATTTTTGAAAATATACTTTGCTCCTTGTGGAGGAAGGAGGGGAGGCTGACTTTCAACTTCTGTGATGTATGGACTGTTGTTGGAGTAAGAGAACACCAGGTTTTGTTCTTCTAACTTCACTGTCAATATTTCTATCATGTTGGTGAACAGAGCATTTGTCTACAAGTTTGAATCACTCCCCTACATTATTATATTCATGAACATGCTGACGAAATAGGCTAAGGTGTAGTTACCATGATCCTATAATGGAGATGTGACAACTAAGGCAGAAGGGGCAAAGCAAACCAAAGGAGAGATGGACCAGAACCTGACTTTTTTTTTAGGGCTTGAATCTTATGATATCACAGAAAGGCCATGTTAGCTAGACTGCTGAAGTCCCCAAGAATTTACCCAGACTACCAAACGGACACAGGACTGCCAGTTCCACTCCATACACTGTGATGGGAAGGATGGGGGGTGTCCGTTTTACCCTCCTACAAACTGGCTGACTTCCCATCTCTCTTCCTTGAGTTCTCCCTCTCCCTGTCTCAGGCACACCCGTTGCTTCTCCATCATTTCCTATGCTTGCCCTTCATCTCTGGGCCTCCTCCAAGGCCCTAGAAAGTACTCTCTCAGACACCACAGCCATTACTGACCATGCATGAGACCACATGCTCATGCATCACCAGGTCCCCTCTGGAAACCAACTTAGATGGCTATCAGTTCATCAATACTGCAGCCACAGGTACACAGTGAAGAGACACTAGGAGCCTCTGAAGTTCACCTGCCAGGATGCCCCTTCCCCTGTTCTGCATCATGAAGAATTTACTGTTCTCGTGGCTCTCTATCTTTGCTTCCATCTGAGTGTGTGGCCAATCTCTAAATGGCTGTGAGCCTCTCTGCCCACGATGAGGGTACACATGGAAGTGGTCAGCCCCTTGAAAGGCCCTCTATTATTCCAGCACTATTATTGTTACAGGCCGACTGTCAAGCTCTTTCTCCCATATCTCTCACACATCATTTCCTCCTGTGCCCATATATTTTAAATGAAAAATGCAAGGACAATAAGACAGTCTGAGAACAAGAGAGCAATATCCCCAAGAAGGAAGACTGTCTGTTCTTGTTGATCTTGGTTTACTTTAATCTCACCTTTGGGTCTCTTTAATACATCCCACCCTCCTAAAGGGAAAATCAGAGAGACAGAGGAGGTTTGAACAATGAAGCATTTCTCTGCTCCCTTCCCCACCTCCCCCATCCCACTGCCCCAGACCCCCTAGGGCCAAGAACGACTCCCATGCTTCATGAAATTTCAGATGATATTGAGGGGGATGTCAGAATGACTTCACTGGCCGGTACAGACAGCATCTGTATGGGCTCCTGAGGGAGACAGGCTCGGACACAGAGCAACCCCTTGTGCTGGGGACGGCATAAGAGGGTCCCATTATCTGCAGAAGGGATGTGAAATTGGAACAACTCCAGCTGAGAATGCAGCAAGCCACACCATTTACATGAAATATACGGTGTTGGGTCCGCCACAAAGCCGACTGGCTTTGATCTTGGTGAACTTTTGAATCATGTGTGACTAAAGAATTCTTTACAAAGAATTATTTCAGCTTTCTGAGTTAATGAAAAGCCAGCCCGCAGAATTTATGGAAGCAAGAGACCAAGCATTAGAGGGAGGGGAAAAAAGTCATAAAAAAAATCCCCAGGAGCCTTTAATGCGACAGTCCTCATGGTCTGTGCGGATCTCTAACTCCACATTTTTCTGTCAGATTTATTGGGTTTTATTGGAATTCATTCTTCTCAGCATTGGGGTTTGTGGAGATAATCTTAGGGAGAAAAATGTGTCTGAGGCAAAATGAACCAGATTGATGAAACAAAATCAAGGAAATAAGTCCCTAATTGTCAGGCAGTGATCAACCTATGTACACAACACACCATGCTGCATTACAAAACCAGCGTCACATAAACACCACCGTGGTCCCCAGGAGGAGGTTACCAGAGTCTCTGTTGCCTGGGATCAATTGCTTGTAACAGACGTGGCAGAATTCTACAAAATCAACCTGCCATTTTTATTGTGTGAAGTGGTTCTGCTTCCTAACCTACTTCATGGTAGACAACATATTCTTGGGGGAAAAGAAATATGGGAAGCCAGGGGAAAGTGACCACTTAAAAGCAGAGTGCATGTGTCTTCTGACATGCATAACGTCTGCGCACGTTGGCCGGGAATTTGCTACAGAGCCATCATCCAGACAGTAAATCATAGGATGTGTACAAAGAGAAAAATTAGAGCAAAAAGGTTAAGATGTGAGTCATCTCAGATGTGGGAAACCACTTCTCTCCCAAGCCTGAGCATCATTCACTTTCATTTATCCTTTCCCAAGATTTTTCTTTCAAGAAGAGATTAAAGATAGCAGTGATCTCTGAGAAGTTTTCATTCTTTACGCTGTGGTAATAATAAATCTAATCCCTTTCGCTAGTTATCTCTCTCAATGAAAAACATTTTATCCATAAGCTGTCCTCTGGATAGTGAGAGAGTAGTGCTTGGGATAATTTTTCCACTACAGGGAGGCAGACTGGTGCCGAGGTTAAAAGCCTGGTCTCAGCCCCGTGCCACCTTGGTTTGAACCCCCTTCCTAGTTAGTTCTCTCCCTTCCCTGGGGGGCTCTGCACTTAAGAGTTATTCTCTGAGGTTCAATTTTCTCATGGGAGTAATGATAGTGTCTCCCTCCTCGGGTTTTTATAAGGACCAAATGAGATAATAGGTACTAAATGCTTTCTGGTACACCGTAAACCCTCAATAAATATTAAATGACATCCTAAAACTAGGTGCCTTGAAAAACTGATTACAGATTAGGTCCTTTTTACTTACTGTAAGAGGCTTTCAAATTTGAGGAGGAAAAAAACATGCTATTTAAAAAACGGAACAACTGGAATGAAAATAACATCCACTTATTACTCTAACAGAGCTTTCAATTTAACAAACTCCCAATAGCTATTTTTTAGGATATACCTATGTGAGGGCATCATGCCAGATAATCTGATGCTCATTATCTAATTTTAATTCTCAGTATAAACATTTGGAGGAGATAGCTATCTTGTAGCCTTGAACACGTTCGGTGAGGTTATGTGATCAGCTCACAGTTGCAAGGGTAGAAGCGTCAGGGTTTGCATTTAAACTCAGTTTTTTTTTATTTCAAGTCCATACTCTTTCTAGGCACTTGCTTCCTACTTGGTAATATTCAAAATTCAAATTATTGGATGCATAGACTTTATTAATGCTAATAATAGCTGATCATATTATAAAATAAAGAGTGGAATCATATAATCTGCCCCTTAGACAAATACACATGCCTTTTACAAATCAGGGAAAGCAAATGATGTGCCTCAAGGGCAACTAGGAACAATTACACACAGAATTAAGAATATTCATCATTAAGGGTTGAAATTCAGAGAAAAACTAAAAACTAAGTCAGGGAGTTGAGATGAAGATCAGACAGTTCTACTAAATCTTCAAGAAAATAAAGTGAAGGGCTTTTGTTTTGGGGTTTTGGGGTTTTTTGTTGTTTTTGCTTGGTTTTTAGGTTTTTTTGTTTGTTTTCAGTCATTTGAAAAAGAAAACCACAAAAATACCTTCTCTCCTTAAAAATGTCCTATCAATAACTTGTGAATTCTTTTCACTGCTGGTTAAAAGTATTATTAAAGGGCCCTGAGGGCTTTTTCTTTTTCTTTTTCTTTCCTGTCCAACATTCCACAAAATAAAAGAAAGCTAATCTATGAGGTCTTACTCTCTTCCTATACCATTTTTGAAAGACGAAATGTCCCCATGCCGAGCCATACTGAATTCATAACTCATGCTTGGCATCTCTTGGAAAAAAAAAACTTAAGTTCCCTCCTGTCAGTGCAGAGGAAAGTGAGCAGCTCTGACAGAATGAGGCAGCACCTCAGTAGACCCGTTCCCTCTACTCAAAGCCAGACACCAGAGTTTGGGGGCTGTACTGGTTTACTAGGGCTGCCACACATGGCCACACAACTGGGGAGCTCAAACAATAGAAATGTGCTATCTCACAGTTCTGGAGGCCAGAAGTCCAAAATCAGCGTGTGGCCGGGTTGATTCCTTCTGCTGGCTGTGGGGGAAGGATGTGTTCCTGACCTCTCTCCTTGGCTTGTAGATGGCTACCTTCTCCCTGAGCCTCTTCATGTTGCCTTCCCTCCAGGAATGTTTGTGTCCGAATTTCACCTTTTTATAAGAACAGCAATCAGATTAGGAACCTGCCCTCATCTGGGATGCGCTTATCTTAACTAATTACATCTGCAACGACCCTATTTCCAAATAGTCACAGTCTGGGGTAAGAATTTCAACATATGAATTTTGGGGAGACACAATTCAACCCATAACACTGAGTTATGGCTCTAAAATTTTACCTGACGAAGGTTAGCTCTAGTCACTAAGAGGATGAGTTAAGTATTAGGCAAATAATGTCATGCCCATTAACGTACTTTCTAAGAGCTAATTATTATACAAAAATAGGTGGTGTTGTCTCTATAATCTCCTCAGAAATTATTTCCTCTAAGCAAGTAGATTCCCAACCAGTGTAGTCATAAGCTCTAAAATGGCACTCTGACACCAGACATGCCTACCTTGCTTTAGTTGAATTTCTAACACCCAGAACTAAAAGGAGGAAGGAGCAGGATTGGGGATGGGAAACCAGTAAGATAACATGCAGACACATTATTCTGCTGGACTTACAATCCATCACTAACACAGACCAGTATTTCCTACTGGGAACTAAGGCTTGGGGCTTATTCTAAGTAATTCATTTACAATTAGCGTATTAGAATCAGCTCCACGTGGCTTTCTCTGGATGCTTTTCTCAGAAACCTCCCTCTGCTCCCTTCTACCAAGACGAATGACCTGCCTTTCTCTGGCCTTCCCAGCAACCTGAGTTACTCAGGCACGATGATTATTGGGTTACTGATGTGTCTCCTTCAGAAGATTATAAGATCTTTAAGGGAAGGAGACCATGGTTAATCTCTACAGCCACAATACAAAGACGAGTACAGTAAAGATTTGCTAAATGAAAGGAGTGCAATAAGTGTTTGCTGAGTTAAAATTGGATAAACATGGACCATCTCAACCTAAGAGTTGGCGAATAGCTGGCTGTCCCTACTTTATAGAGAGGAATGGCCAGCCCTTATTTTTTCTGAAGACACCACATAGGGAATACACAGAAAGGCTCGGGAGCTACACTGGGAATGCCCCCCATGCTGGGGGTGGTGCTGGCTGTTTACACCAGTCCCTTGCTGGCAGGCGCACAAGTGACATATCCAAGAGCACAGACCACAGCTGACTGCTGGTCAAGATGGAAAGATCACTTTAAACAATTTGAGTCTCTTTTAATCAAAAGTACTATGGTTTAATCCTTGTCCTCCTTTTCTTGAGCTATCTTTGTTGAATCTCTAGCCAAAGTGCATAGTAAAAAATATATATATCTCTTTTTGCAATAGTTTATCTTTTATGAGACTTTCTCTGTGGCATTCCCCCCTATTTTATTTGGGCACATTTGGTTTCTCCCAAAAGGACTATATTGGCTGGCATTAGGAAACTTTAGAAATGTGTTTACACTAAAACACTCTTGAAATTGAATCTTCAAGATGACCCAAGTCTAAAGGGACTGTTATTTTATTAACACAACTCTGTTTTCTCTAAATTTGCTTTTGTGAAACTAAATTTTCTCACATGTTAAGGTTGGGTCAGGAAGCAACAGACAAACTAAAGTTAACTCCTTATCAACTGTAAGCGATGCCAAGGTGGGAAACATTGACTCCATTTGGGTTCCCATCTCTGAATTAGCTCCGCGTGTGACCAAACTTGTGGTAGCTCGATTTAAACTGCCTTCCAGAGTGCTCTCTTCAAGTGTCTTCTTGAGCTACCTTTGCATCCAAACTCAAATTCAATGGAAAGAGGTTCAGAAAGGTGTCCCAGGATCCCAGGATGATGTGTTCTGCCTAAGGAATCTAAGTCTTAGTTTGACAACATTCTTTAAGCTGCAAAAGAAAAGAAAAATTACCTCCTTATTTAGTGGCCTTTGCATCAGAAGAACTCCAAGCACTTATGAAAAAGGATTCCTTTCACCTCTCATGTGCTTCGTTCTGTATGTGCATTGTTCTGGGACTACGCCCGCAAGGCTTCACCTAGGGAGAGGAAAAGACAGCTATGGTTATTTAACACGCAGTCCACTGCAGTACAGACATACCCCTCTCTTGCTCCACGGAGGACCATATCAAGAGTAGATGTGCAACCAGAAGATAGAGAGCTGAACCCCTTCCCACCACCACCCCTCCCACCCTCCCACTGAACACTGGTAGCCTAACCTAATGTTTACAAAACTGAGCTCTACAAACCACTCCATTGAGCCAGGCTCTATCCATGGAGGAGATGAGCTCTTCTTTTCTTTAAGATAAACCTGATCTTTATCAATTCTCTATTAAATTCAAGAAATAAGGAGAAACTCTATGTATTAGTTTCTTTTTTTTAATTATTATGTTATGTTAATCACCATACATCATTAGTTTTTGATGTAGTGTTCCATGATTCACTGTTTGTGTATAACACCCAGTGCTCCATGCAGAACGTGCCCTCCTTGATACCCATCACCAGGCTAGCCCATCCTCCCACCACCCTCTCCTCTAGAACCCTCAATTTGTTTTTCAGAGTCCATCATCTCTCATGGTTCATCTCCCCCTCCAATTTCACCCCCCTTCATTCTTCCCCTCCTGCTATCTTCTTCTTCTTCTTCTTCTTCTTCTTCTTTTTTAACATATAATATATTATTTGTTTCAGAGGTACAGATCTGTGATTCAACAGTCTTGCACAATTCACAGCGCTCACCATAGCACATACCCACCCCAATGTCTATCACCCAGCCACCCCATCCCTCCCACCCCCAACCACTCTAGCAAACCTCAGGTTGTTTCCTGATATTAAGAATTCCTCATATCAGTGAGGTCATATGATACATGTCTTTCTCTGATTGACTTATTTCACTCAGCATAACACCCTCCAGTTCCATCCACATCGTTGCAAATGGCAAGCTCTCATTCCTTTTGATGGCTGCATAATATTCCATTGTGTATATATACCACTCTTCTTTATCCATTCAACTATCAGTGGACATCTTGGCTCTTTCCAGTTTGGCTATTGTGGACATTGCTGCTATGAACATTGGGGTGCATGTACCCCTTCGGATCCCTACATTTGTATCTTTGTGCTAAATACCCAGTAGTGCAATTGCTGGATCGTAGAGTAGCTCTATTTTCAACTTTTTGAGGAACCTCCATACTATTTTCCAGAGTGGCTGCACCAGCTTGCATTCCCACCAACAATGTAGGAGGGTTCCCCTTTCTCCGCATCCCCGCCAACATCTGTCGTTTCCTGACTTGTTAATTTTAGCCATTCTGACTGGTGTGAGGTGATACCTCCCTGAGGTTTTGATTAGATTTCCCTGATGCTGAGTGATGTTGAGCATTTTTTCATGTGTCTGTTGGCCATCTGGATGTCTTCTTTGGAAAAATGTCTGTTCATGTCTTCTGCCCATTTCTTCATTGGATCATTTATTCTTTGGGTGTTGAGTTTAAGAAGTTCTTTATAGATTTTGGATACTAGCCCTTTATCTGATATGTCATTTGCAAATATCTTCTCCCATTATGTCGGTTGTCTTTTGGTTTTGTGGACTGTTTCTTTTGCTGTGCAAAAGCTTTTGATCTTGATGAAATCCCAATAGTTCATTTTTCCCCTGGCTTCCCTTGCCTTTGGCGATGTTTCTAGGAAGAAGTTGCTGGGGCTGAGGTCGAAGAGGTTGCTACCTGTGTTCTCCTTTAGGATTTTGATGGACTCCTGTCTCACGTTTAGGTCTTTCAACCATTTGGAGTCTATTTTTGTGTGTGGTGTAAGGAAATGGTCCAGTTTCATTCTTCTGCATGTGGCTGTCCAATTTTCCCAACACCACTTGTGGAAGAGACTGTCTTTTTTCCATTGGACATTCTTTCCTGCTTTGTCAAAGATGAGTTGACCATAGAGTTGAGGGTCCATTTCTGGGCTCTCTATTCTGTTCCATTGATCGATGTGTCTGTTTTTGTGCCAGTACCATACTGTCTTGATGATGACAGCTTTGTAATAGAGCTGGAAGTCCGGAATTGTGATGCCGCCAGCTTTGCTTTTCTTTTTCAACATTCCCCTGGCTATCCGGGGTCTTTTCTGGTTCCATACAAATTTTAGGATTATTTGTTCCATTTCTTTGAAAAAAGTGGGTGGTATTTTGATAGGGATTGCATTGAAGGTGTAGATTGCTCTAGGTAGCTTTGACATCTTCACAATGTTTGTTCTTCCAATCCATGAGCATGGAACGTTTTCCCATTTCTTTGTGTCTTCCTCAATTTCTTTCATGAGTATTTTATAGTTTTCTGAGTACAGATTCTTTGCCTCTTTGGTTAGATTTATTCCTAGGTATCTTATGGTTTTGGGTGCAGTTGTGAATGGGATAGACTCCTTAATTTCTCTTTCTTCTGTCTTGTTGTTGGTGTATAGGAATGCCACTGATTTCTGTGCATTGATTTTATATCCTGCCACTTGACTGAATTCCTGTATGAGTTCTAGCAGTTTTGGGGTGGAGTCTTTTGAGTTTTCCACATAGAGTATCATATAATCCGAAAAGAGTGAGAGTTTGACTTCCTCCTTGCCAATTTGGATGCCTTTTATTTTTTTTGTTGTCTGGTTGCTGTGGCTAGGACTTCTAGTACTCTGTTGAATAGCAGTGGTGAGAGTGGACATCCCTGCCGCGTTCCTGACCTTAGGGGGAAAGCTCTCAGGTTTTCCCCATTGAGAATGATATTCGCTGTAGGTTTTTCATAGATGACTTTTATGATATTGAGGTATGTACCCTCCATCCCTATACTCTGAAGAGTTTTGATCAAGAAAGGATGCTGTACTTTGTCAAATGCATTTTCTGCATCTATTGAGAGGATCATATGGTTCTTGTTCTTTCTTTTGTTAATGTATTATATCACGTTGATTGATTTGCGGATGTTGAACCAGCCTTGCAGCCCAGGGACAAATCCCACTTGGTCATGGTGAATAATCCTTTTAATGTACTGTCGGATCCTATTGGCTAGTATTTTGGTGAGAATTTTTGCATCCATGTTCATCAAGGATATTGGTCTGTAATTCTCCTTTTTGATGGGGTCTTTGTCTGGTTTTGGGATCAAGGTAATGGTGGCCTCATAAAACGAGTGTGGAAGTTTTCCTTCCATTTCTATTTTTTGGAACAGTTTCAGAAGAATAGGTATTCATTCTTCATTAAGTGTTTGGTAGAATTCCCCTGGGAAGCCATCTGGCCCTGGGCTTTTGTTTGTTGGGAGATTTTTGATTGCTGCTTCAATTACCTTAGTGGTTATAGATCTGTTCAGGTTTTCTACTTCTTCCTGGTTCAGTTCGGTAGTTGATACATCTCTAGGAATGTATCCATTTCTTCCAGATTATGTAATTTGCTGGCATAGAGTTGCTCATAATATGTTCTTATAATTGTATTTCTTTGGTGTTGGTTGTGATCTCTCCTCTTTCATTCATGATTTTATTTATTGGGTCCTTTCTCTTTTCTTTTTGATCAGTCTGGCCAGGGGTTTATCAATCCTGTTAATTCTTTCAAAGAACCAGCTCCTAGTTTCGTTGATCTGTTCTACAGTTCTTTTGGTTTCTATTTCATTGATTTCTGCTCTGATCTTTATTATTTCTCTTCTCCTGCTGGGTTTAAGCTTTATTTGCTGTTCTTTCTCCAGCTCCTTTAGGTGTAGGGTTAGGTTGTGTATTTGAGACCTTTCTTGTTTCTTGAGAAAGGCTTGTATTGCTATATACTTTCCTCTTAGGACTGCCTTTGCTGCATCCCAAAGATTTTGAACAGTTGTGTTTTCATTTTCATTGGTTTCCATGAATTTTTTTTAAGTCTTCTTTAATTTCCTGGTTGACCCATTCATTCTTTAGTAGGATGCTCTTTAGCCTCCATGTATTTGAGTTCTTTCCGACTTTCCTCTTGTGATTGAGTTCTAGCTTCAAAGCATTGTGGTCTGAAAATATGCAAGGAATGATCCCAATCTTTTGGTACCGGTTGAGACCTGATTTGCGACCTAGGATGTGATCTATTCTGGAGAATGTTCCATGGGCACTAGAGAAGAATGTGTATTCCGTTGCTTTGGGATGGAATGTTCTGAATATGTCTGTGAAGTCCATTTGGTCCGGTGTGTCATTTAAAGTCTTTATTTCCTTGTTGATCTTTTGCTTAGATGATCTGTCCATTTCAGTGAGGGGGGTGTTAAAGTCCCCCACTATTATTGTATTGCTGTCAATGTGTTTCTTCGCTTTTGTTATTAATTGCCTTATATAATTGGCTGCTCCCATGTTAGGGGCATAGATATTTACAATTGTTAGATCTTGTTGGATAGACCCTTTAAATAGGATATAGTGTCCTTCTTCATCTCTTATTACAGTCTTCGTTTTAAAATCTAATTTGTCTCATATAAGGATTGCCACCCCAGCTTTCTTTTGGTGTCCATTAGCATGGTAAATGGTTTTCCAACCCCTCACTTTCAATGTGGGGATGTCTTTGGATCTAAAATGAGTCTCTTGCAGACAGCATAATGATGGGTCTAGTTTTTTTATCCAATCTGATAGCCTGTGTCTTTTGATTGGGGCATTTAGCCCATTTACATTCAGGGTAACTATTGAAAGGTATGAATTTAGTGCCATTGTATTGCCTGTAAGGTGACTGTTACTGTATATTGTCTGTGTTCCTTTCTGGTCTATGTTGCTTTTAGGGTCTCTCTTTGCTTAGAGGACCCCTTTCAATATTTCTTGTAGGTTTCGTGTTTGCAAATTCCTTTAGTTTTTGTTTGTCCTGGAAGCTTTTTATCTCTCCTTCAATTTTCAATGATAGCCTAGCTGGATATAGTATTCTTGGCTGCATATTTTTCTCGTTTAGTGCTCTGAAGATATCATGCCACTCCTTTCTGGCCTGCCAGGTCTCTGTGGATAGGTCTGTTTCCAATCTAATGTTTCTACTATTATAGGTTACATATCTCTTCTCCCGAGCTGCTTTCAAGATTTTCTCTTTGTCTCTGAGACTCGTAAGTTTTACTATTAGATGTCGGGGCGTTGACCTATTTTTATTGATTTTGAGAGGGGTTCTCTGTGCCTCCTGGATTTTGATGCCTGGTTCCTTCCCCACATTAGGGAAGTTCTCTGCTATAATTTGCTCCAATATACCTTCTGCCCCCCTCTCTCTTTCTTCTTCTTCCTGGATCCCAGTTATTCTACTGTTGTTTCGTCTTATGGTATCGCTTATCTCTCGAATTCTGCCCTCGTGATCCAATAGTTGTTTATCTCTCTTTTTCTCAGCTTCTTTATTTTCCATCATTTGGTCTTCTATATCGCTAATTCTCTCTTCTGCCTCATTTATCCTAGCAGTTATTGTCCCCATTTTTTATTGCACCTCATTAATAGCCTTTGTGATTTTGACTTGGTTAGATTTTAGTTCTTTTATTTCTCCAGGAAGGGTTCCTCTAATGACTTCCATACTTTTTTCAAGCCCAGCTAGTATCTTTAAAATCATGATTCTGAACTCTAGGTCTGACATTGTACTAATGTCCATATTGAGTAGGTCCCTGGCAGACCGTACTACTTCTTGTTCTTTTTGTTGAGGTGATTTTTTCATCTTGTCATTTTGTCCAGAGGAGAATAGATGAATGAGAGAACAAAATGGTAACAGGTTAACAACGTCCCCAGAAAATATACTCTAAACAAATCAGAAAAGACCTGAAACCAGGGGAAAAGAAAGGGAAAGAAAGAAAAAAGAAAGAGAAAAAAAAGATAAACAAAAAGATAAAAACAAACAAAAACAGAACAAAACAAATAAAACAGAATATGATCAAATATGATCAGGCTAGTGCATAGATCAATGCCACACACTAGATTTTGGGCGTATTTTGGTCTGTTAGAATAAAGTGCCTCCTAAAATTTTAAAGAAAGAAAGGCTTATATATGTACAAAAGAAGGGTTGATACAATGAAGGGATGGAATGTGACTGTAAAGATGAAAATTATAAAAAATTTTAAAAGAGGAATTGATAAGGTGCCTGAAAAGAGAAAGAAGTGGACTAAAAAGAGAGAGAAAGAAAGAAAAAAAAAGGGGAGAGAATGTGATCAGGCAGGAGACTAGAACAAAGCCATACACTA